>NW_025725583.1:13276900-13481900 GCF_021461395.2 Schistocerca americana | reverse complement strand
TCTGTTGACAACGAGCGGCGGCCTGCCCGCCTGGCCACCGGGCAAGCACGGGCGGGTTAAAAGCGGGACACGTACACCTCTGGCCAGGGGCTCAGCAGAGTTGCCAAAGCGATGCAACCCACGGGCAGCGGCCTCGCTGCTCTTCAGTGGGCAAGCCCGTAACGTAATGCGGCCTACGGGCTGTTCGTATATATATTTATGAGGAAGGGAAATTATTGTATCCTTTTCATAACTTTACACCTCTTATCCTCAAATATAATTTTTAAATGACGAATGGTGGCCAGAAGAGAGATACTTCCTCACAGTATCTTTGAACAAATAGCTTATCATCTACGTATAATTTGTGGTGTTTATGTAAAAGTTCGATTTCAAAAGCTACTCTATCCTGGGGCGCCTGACTCCTTAACATTGTCATCGTTCATGTCAAGAAAAAGTGCAGTGTAGGTGTTTTCTCCAGTTCTAATTCCTTGGACGCCGCTTTGAAGAGCTACAAAAATCCTTAAGTTTTAAAAGCTATAAAATAAACGATTGCGTATAAGAATTACAGTAATAGAAAAGCATACATACCGTTAAAAGTTCTTTCATCAGTGTGATAATAGTTCCTTCATTTCGGGCAATTTCTCCCTTCTCAGATAGCTTTTCACACAAAGACATTCTAACATTGTCAGCTGCTTATTCCAGCGACTATCATAAGACTGGCTCAGTGATCTATCAAGAGCATTAAGAAGAACACTATTCTTCACGTAAGTGACGCGTTCTTTCACCGCAGTCAAAAGACCATGAACTTATGGACAATTGACGCATATATACTCCGCATCAAAATAATTTCATAGCCCTTTATTTAGCATATGGCAGGAACAATTCAATCGTGAATAATCGCGCAGTCCAACGACAATGTTGGTACCTTGATCAGTTGTGTGCTGCATGTCTTTCAAAGTAGAGTCGTGGATACCAAGAGACATAAATTGTCTAAACAAGTCTCTTAGAATGTTACCGCCCGGTTTTGGTTCATGTGGAAACTGGGTTGTAAAGAAAATGAGAGATATGGGAGTACGGTCAATAAAACAGGAGACAGTAAATGTCAGCTAATGGTTTCTTCTCGAGCTGAACGTCCACATCTCCGTAATTGCTGAGTATTCACCTTCTGTTATATGAGCAATTATCTCAGGCATAATTATATGTCGAAGGCTTTGAGCACCTTCTGCCATGTACCGCGACACAGTTGTGAGGTGAGATATAACGGTATTTTCAGTGCCGATTCAGATCCATAAGACCTTCACGTCTTATAATTCCGCACGAACTTACGTCACGTGCACACATAGCTACAAATTTATCGACAGTTATCTCTTGAGCAAATTTAGGAAGTCGTTTCTCGTCCACATAAGGCCATTGTTTATTAGACATGCACGGATGGCAAGAAGTGTACGAAGTGCCACTTGACCCTTCAGTATGAGAGTAAATTTCACTGTACAGTGAACAGCAAACCAAATGAACACTTTTCTTAACGCCACCATAATAGGCTTAAACGCGGTCCAAACTGAACTTTTAAGATTTGCTTCGGGCTGTGTGCTTCTCTACTCACCACTCGTTCCTTTTTGCTTGACATGCACTCCTTCTTCTGCAAACCACTTTTAGTTTAGACATTCATTTTGTGCATTACGAAAAAAATGAAGAAATCGCACCACTCCACTAAACACTGTTCTACTCACCGCTCGTATCCCGTAGCTCGCAACTGCGATTAATGCTACCAAGAGCCCGTAGGCCGCAGCACACCAGTGCTTGGGCATGGCACTTGTGCACTGACGTCACCGGCTCGCTGAGGCCGGTATTACACTATCAAATTTCTTTGTCATATATCTTTGTCCAGTATCTTTGTCAAAGATATTTGATGGTGTAACAGGGAACTTTGTCAAATGTCGTCCAATATTTGATCAGATCTAGGGCCTCGCTGTAGATTTGATCAAAGAAGTCGCTTGTCTTCTGTTCACTGCAACGTGACATGTTACCACATGAAGCGCAAGCATCGCTGCATTCTGTCGTCTGTAATGTTTTTATAAACATTTCGGGTAAATAGAATTGGTTTGTGCCGACAGCTACAAAATTAACAGAGATGTATGAAGCTGATAAGGCGCTTTACAACTTTCCCCCGCTTCTCTTCCGCATATGCGCACAGTGCAATTGTGGTACATGCAACTGCTGCGGTTAATAACAAGTTGTTGTTGTCAGCCATCTTGAACTTTGAATTTATGAATGATTGTGCTGGTAAACCGCTTACGTTATTTGATTTTCAAACAGCTGAGCAAAACTGAACGTTCTCAGACATTTCCCTCTTTACTTATTGTGATCTTCACTAAACTGACACACAATATTATTTAGCGCAACGCAATATAGCTTTCAATAATCCCTACAAAAGAATGGCCCTAACTAACAAGAACCAATACCTTTCATGAATCACTTACCTCACGAAAATCTTCGTTACTCGAACTACTGCAATACAGCGAGCGCCAGTATTGCCAGCTAAATAAAGGATTCTAACTACTGAAGTCACTAACTACTGATAGGCATAGTTAGCTAATGAAAGATTTTGATAGAGAACAAACCACGTATTTACCTTAATAGTGTTCAAAAGTCATTATATATATATATATATATATATATATATATATATATATATATATATATATATCAGTTCATGACGTCCAGTCTTCCACATTTACTCTCTCTGATGGACACACGTCCAGATCATCCGCTCTCAAAACTCCGCCAACTCTCTCCCCACATACACCACTGCTGGCGGCTTACCTCCAACTGCGCAACGTTACGTGCTGTTCACATCGAACTGCCCAACACTACAATAGCGAATATTACAACAATGCCAACTAGCCACAGACTGTACATAGCACAGCCAGTGATTTTCATACAGAGCGCTATGTGCCGTTACCAATACAAAAATCTTAACAGCCTACTTACATAGCCCCCATGCTCCCCACAAAAAAATTTGCAAATTGTTTTGGGCACTGGCCACTACATATTTGTTAAAAAAAATTTATATTAACGCTAATAAAGATATCAAATGCACGCACTTATCGATATAATGTTGGTCAAAAGCAAAGATTTTCTCACAGTCCATAAGGACAGTCCTGATCATTCATCACAGTAAAATTGCTGTAGTTTTTTTTTCTCAAAGTCTGAGCAGTAAAAGAAAATGCACACGGAAGTAGTGGATTTCCATGCAGTCTTGAAGAAGTAGTGTTGTCCTTCCAACGGGAAGACTGTGCTGACTCTTGACATGCAGACAGGTAATAGGCTACAACAGAGCAAACTCACTGTAGTCCTTGTAGAGATAATGGTATTGGTGGGCCATCAAATGTGCGGATCCACCGTAGTCCTTGTAGAGATAATGGTATAGGTGGGCCATCAAAGATGCAGACCCACTCTAGTTCTTGTAAAGACGGCCAGCAGCCATCTGATGCGACTGTGCAGATGCACAATCACCATCGAAGAGTCTTGTACTATATAACAAGTCCATAAACCACCACTTGTGCACTCACAAAGTTTTTGGAATTGTCCTTAGAACTAGTAATGCTGTTAACCAGTCCCTTGCTGAATCATTAACACACGTGCAAACACTAACAGTCCCAACTTCTCACATATTGTGCACATACTATGACCAGCAGAACTGTGTGCACTGAAGTTAATGCTTACCAGTTAATTAATTTGATGAACTGGTGTCAATTACAATTTTATAACATGAGAATACAATTACAAAGGTACAAAATACATCATTAAAGAACATAACAATACAGATAACATTTGTAGTAATACGGGCTTTAAAAAAGAATAGAAATAAATATATACATCAGTGTTACAGGAATTATGACATAAGTAAATAAATAAAATACTGAGAATAGTTTCCGAAACATTAATTAACCACATGAGCATTGAAACAGAACAGAATTAATAATATCTAAACATCTTTACAAAGTAAATAGCATAGTATTAGAAAAATTCTACAACATATTTCTTATCAGATATACATATAAAGACAGGAAGAACACAAATACACAAGGGTACACAGACACATAGAGGAATAACACAAAAGGAAAGGACAGGGTTTGTTTTCAGTGAGACGTCTGGTACTGCAGTCCAACCCAAAACTCCTTAAATAGATCTTTCCTCTTATTTCAACATTTTCTCCTCCTAAAAAAATCCTATCTAACCCTGTTGTCCCTGAGACCTACTGTTTTGTTCGTATCCTCTATCAAAACAAATATTTCACATTTTACAATACTCATTTTTGCCCAAATCTTTTCATATAACTTCTCAATGCATTCTTTCCCAATTCTTCATAGTTAGTTTCTTGTATAGTCTACCCCCTGTTAAGCTAACTGAAAGCTACTGAGCTCAGATATATATACTAAGGGACGAGGCAATGCAGCAACACACAACAAATTAACACAAACAGCAATCAGAATAAGTAAAGAGAGATATGTCTGAGTACGTTCAGTTTTGCTCAGCTGTTTGAAAATCAAATAATGTAAGGGGTTTACCAGCACAATCATTCATAAATTTTTCGAAGGGGACGTTTCACTCTTCGCACGACTCTCCCGTCGGACCTCGATGTGGCTGCCTTGTCTGAACCGGCAACGCGAGGTACGGTTCGCACGACTGTCATGGCCACGGTCCTGGACGGTCGGCGCTTCGATGCCCACCTCTGCTGCGAAATACACAACCAGGGCTCACACTCAGCCGGTCGTCACTGACAAATTGTAAGCATACAAGCCAAGTGCGACGTCACTCCAGCTGTGGCTGCATCAATTTCCACGGGCAGACACGTCACTGAACTGACTTAACCTCTTATCCTCAGAACACTGATACCTCTCAAATTTTAAGTTAGTGTATCGTGTACAAATATCTCTCATGCCAATGTAAATGATTTGTCAAATTGTTTATTTACAACATTTAAAATAGTGTATTGTATTTTCTCGTATACACCAAGCTTGTAATTTCGTTGTACACGACTTGAATGAGTACTCATGTAACAGTCAGTATCGTAGTCAAATGTATCGTAGACAAACGTAAGACACCAAGAAAATTTTTCTTTCTTTATGTTTATGAAATATGTGTGTACCAGAGAGTCCACACGTGTAAAGAAGTACATGTAATATTTTCTATGATGATAAAGAACAGAGAAGCCTCCACATTTTTTTGTGCAATCAGCTAGGGGATGCCTTCCTGTTTCGTATCGTACTTTGTTCTTCTGCTTTCGCTATGTAAGCATCTATCTTGTTAGCTCTTAAGAACCATGAATATATTTAAGTGTATTTAAATTAATAACTTTCAGATGTATGAACTTAACAAACTAAACATATCCCTTTGTATTAATGCCTTTATCAGTTTAGTGTTCAGCTATTCGTATTGGTGGCACATCTGTAACTTTGCGTTTCTCCCGAACACCAACCTGGAGTAATAAGACATCACAACAGGAATCATCAAGTACTGCTCGGTTAATTTCAATTGACATTACTGAGTTGACAAACAACCTCCACTCGCTCATCCACCTACCAGAGAGGTTGTTGCTATTGTTGGATGGGGACCACATATGTTGTGGTCACTCCATGTGTGGTTGCAGTTTAACGTCATACCAGAGACATTTCTGTTTACAAAAACAAGATATACAAGAACCGCTACTTCAGGTCACTGTATCGGCCAATAGTGTGAGCTAAATAGCATTTCTCATGCGGGAATTAGCAGCACCTCTAATTTAATGTAATGCAGAAACGTCTTTTGCCATGTCAACAGCCGAGTTGTTGTGATCTTCAGTCTGAAGACTGGTTTGATGCAGCTGCCCAAGCTAGTCTATTTTGTGCAAGCCTCTTCAGCGCTGCACAGCTAACGCAATGTACGTAAGTTTGAACCTACTCATTGTATTCAAGGCTTCGTCTCCCTCTGCAAATTTAACACCCCCCCCCCCCCCTTCCCCAACACCCACACATACACACGTCTCTCCATTAGCAAACTGACAAGTCCTTGATGACTCAGGATATGAGCTATAAAACGAAGTTGTGCAATAAATTTCTTGTTTTCCCCAGTCAACTCAGTATCTTCTTATCAGTTATTCACTCTGGAGTGCCACCACCATTTTTTTTTTAATATTGTTCCGTGGGCCCAAATTAAGGAGAAGTCTCCATGTTCATGGAACGAGTCAATACATGAAATTGTAACACGATAGTAGAAACAGATCAAATGAAATATAAAAAAAAACTTATTCAGGAACAAGTCGTAATTTTAAATAAAGAAAATCAACAATGTAACACTGGAATTTGCTTAATTTTTTAGCTCTTCGACAGAATAGAAGGAGTGAGCCATGAGGAAACTCTTCGGTTTAGACTTAAAAGAGTTTGGGCTACTGCTAAGATTTTTGAGTTCTTGTGGTAGCTTATTGAAAATGGATGCAGCAGAATACTGCACTCCTTTCTGCACAAGAGTCAGGGAAGTGCATTCCACATGCAAATTTTATTTCTGCCTAGTATTAACTGAGTGAAAGCTGCTAACTCTTGGGAATAGAATAATATTGCTAACAACAAACGACATTAAAGAAAATATATACTGTGAGGGAAATATCAGAATTCCCAGACTATTGAATAGGGGACGACAAGAGGTTCTTGAACGTACACCACATATAGCTCGAACAGCCTGTTTTTGAGCCAAAAATACGCTTTTTGAATCAGAAGAATTACCCCAAAAATTAATACCATACGACATAAGCGAAAGAAAATATGCGAAGTAGACTATTTTTCGTGTTGAACTGTCACTTATTTCAGATACTGTTCTAATGGTAAATAAAGCAGCATTTAGTTTCTGAACAAGATCCTGGACATAGGCTTTCCACAACAGCTTACTTATCTATCCGAACGCCTAAGAACTTGGACTGTTACGTCCCGCTTGTAATATGCCCATTCTGTCTGATCAAAATATCAGTTCTTGTTGAATTGTGAGTTAGAAACTGTAAAAATTGAGTCTTACTGTGATTTAACATCAAATTATTTTCCACAAGCCATGAACTTATTTCATGAACTACATTATTTAACACTGTTTCAATATTCCACACAATATCCTTCACTACTAAGCTGGTGTCATCAGCAAACAGAAATATTTTTGAATCACCTGTAATACTAGAAGGCATATCATTTATATAAATAAGAAACATCAGTGGCCCCAGCACCGACCCTTGGGGAATGCCCCACTTAACAGTGCCCCATTGGGACTGAACATCACTACCACTCTCAATATTGCGGAGAATTACCTACTGCTTTCTGTTCTTAAAGTAAGAGATGAACCAATTGTAAGCTACTCCCCTTACTCAATAATGGTCCAACTTCTGCAGTAATATTTTGTGGTCAACACAGTCAAAAGCCTTCGTTAAATCAAAGAAAACACATAGCGTTCGCAACCTTTTATTTAATCCGTCCAAAACCTCGCAGACAAAAGAGAATATAAAATTTTCAGTTGCTAAACCATTTCTAAAACCAAACTGTACATTTGACAGCAAATTATGTGAGTTTCAATGTTCCAGTAACCTTGTATCTACAACCTTCTCGATAACTTTAGCAAACACCGATGGCATAGAAATAGGTCTAAAATTGTCAACATTATCAATGTCTCCCTTTTTATAAAGTTGCTTCCCTACCGAGTACTTTAATCGGTCAGGAAACCGACCACTCCTAAAGGAAAAGTTACAGATATAGCTAAGTACTGGGCTAAAATACATAGAACAATACTTCAGCATTCTGCTAGATACCCCATCATATCCATGAGAGTTCTTGGTCTTTAGTGATTTAATTATTAACTCAATCTCCCTCTTGTCAGTATCACGGAGGAGCATTTCAGGTAACAGTCTTGGAACACTTTTTTCTAAGAGCGCTATATGATTCCCTGTTGGGACTAGGTTTCTACTTAGTTCACCTGCTATATTCAAAAAGTGATTATTAAATACTGTACATATATGCGACTTATCAGTAACACGGACATTCCCACTACGCACTGATTCTATATCCTCGACCTGTCTCTGCAGACCAGTCACTTCTTTTACGACCGACCATATGGTTTTAATTTTATCCTGAGACTTAGCTATTCTGTCTGCATACCACATACTTTTTGCCTTCCTAATAACATTTTTAAGCACCATACAATACTGTTTGTAGTGGGCTACTGCATTTAGACTTTGCCTGTTTTCGGCGCTACGGAGAAAAATTATGTCATTGCCATGGCTATAGCAAAAGACATTGGGAGTGGGCCAGCTCAGGACCGAACAAACACCATTACGTCAAATGCAGCAATGTCACTGGGAGATTCCCACTTTTTGATCTCTATACGCCCCCTGGCTCAGCAGCTGTTGTGGCAGAGCACCTGAAGGAAAATTTGGAAAATATTTCCATGTTCTAGTTCTGGGAGGAGATTTTAATTTTCCCTATATAGACTGGGAGACTCAAACGTTATAACGGGTGCAGGGACAAAGAATCCAGTGAGGTTTTTTTATGTGCATTATCTGAAAACTACCTTTAGCAGTTAAACAGAGAACCGACTCGTGGCGATAGCATATTAAACCTTCTGGTGACAAACAGACTTGAATTATATGAAACAGTTAATGCATAACAGGGAATCAGTGATCATAATGCGGTTACAGCATCGATGATTTCAGAAGTAAATAGAAATATTAAAAAAGGTAGGAAGATTTTTCTATTTAGCAAACATGACAAAAAGCAGATTTCAGAGTACTTGACGGCTCAACATAAAAGTTTTGTATCAAGTACAGATAGTGTTGAGGATCAGTGGACAAAGTTCCAAATCATCGTACAATATGCATGGGATGCGTATGTGCCAAGGAAGATCGTAAGAGATGGAAAAGAGCCACCGTGGTACAACAACCGAGTTAGAAAACTGCTGCGGAAGCAAAGGGAACTTCACAGCAAACATAAACATAGCCAAAGCCTTGCAGACAAACAAAAATTACGCGAAGCGAAATGTAGTGTGTGGAGGGCTATGCGAGTGGCGTTCAATGAATTCGAAAGTAAAGTTCTATGTACTGACTTGGCCGAAAATCCTAAGAAATTTTGGTGTTATGTCAAAGTGGTAGGTGCACCAAACAAAATGTACAGACACTCTGTGACCAAAATGGTACTGAAACAGAGGATGACAGACTAACGGCCGAAATACTAAATGTCTTCATCCAAAGCTGTTTCACAGAGGAAGACTGAACTGTAGTTCCTTCTATAGATTGTCGTACAGATGACAAAATGGTAGATATCCAAATAGACGACAGAGGGATAGAGAAACAACTAAAATCGCTCAAAACAGAAAAGGCCGCTGGACCTAATGGGATACCAGTTCGATTTTACACAGAGTACGCGAAGGAACTTGCCCCCCTTCTTGCAGCGGTGTACCGTAGGTCTCTAGAAGAGCGTAGCGTTCCAAAGGATTGGAAAAGGGCACGGGTCATCCCCGTTTTCAAGAAGGGACGTCGAACAGATGTGCAGAACTATAGACCTATATCTCTAACGTCGATCAGCTGTAGAATTTTGGAACATGTATTATGTTCGAGTATAATGCCTTTTCTGGAGACTAGATATCTTCTCTGTATGAATCAGCATGGGTTTCGAAAAAGACGATCGTGTGAAACCCAGCTAGCGCTATTCCTCCACGAGACTCAGAGGGCCACACGGGTTCCCAGGTAGATGCCGTTTTTCTTGACTTCCGTATGGCGTTTGATACTGTTCCCCACAGTCGTTTAGCGAACAAAGTAAGAGCATAAGGACTATCAGACCAATTGTGTGATTGGATTGAAGAGTTCCTAGATAACAGAACGCAGCATGTCATTCACAATAGAGAGAAGTCTTCCGAAGTAAGAGTGATTTCAACTGTGCCGCAGGGGAGTGTCGCAGGACCGTTGCTATTCACAATATACATAAATGACCTTGTGGATAACATCGGAAGTTCACTGAGGCTTTTTGCGGATGATGCTGTGGCATATCGAGAGGTCGTAACAATGGAAAATTGTACTGAAATGCAGGAGGATCTGCAACGAATTGACGCATGGTGCAGGGAATGGCAATTGAATCTCAATCTAGACAAGTGTAATGTGCCGCAAATACATAGAAAGAAAGATCCTTTATCATATAGCTACAATATAGCAGGTCAGCAACTTGAAGCTGTTAATTCCGTGAATTATCTGGGAGTAGGCATTAAGAGTGATTTAAAATGGAATGATCATATAAAGTTGATCGTCGGTAAAGCGGATGCCAGACTGAGATTCATTGGAAGAATCCTAAGGAAATGCGATCCGAAAACAAAGGAAGTAGGTTGCAGTACACTTGTTCGCCCACTTCTTGAATATTGCTCACAAGTGTGGGATCCGTACCAGATAGGGTTGATAGAAGAGATAGAGAAGATCCAACGGAGAGCAGCACACTTCGTTACACGATCATTTAGTAATCGCGAAAGCGTGACGGAGATGATAGATAAACTCCAGTGGAAGCCTCTGCAGGAGAGACGCTCAACAGCTCGGTACAGCTCCCTTCTCAGAGAGCTTTTCGCACAAAGACATTCTAATATTGTCAGCTGCTTATTCCAGCGACTATCGTTAGACTCGTTCATTTATCTATCAAGAGCATTAAGAAGACCACTTTTCTTTACGTGACGCGTTCATTCGCCGCAGTCAAAAGACCAGGAACTTATAGACAATTGATGCATATATACTCCCCATTAAAATTATTTCGTAGCCCTGTATTTGACATATGGGAGGAACAATTCAATTGTGGATATATGGCGCAGTGCAACGACAATATTGGTACATTCATCAGTCGTGTGCTGCATGTCTTTCAAAGGAGAGTGGTAGATAACAAGAGCCATAAATGGTCCAAACAGTTCTCTTAGAATATTACCGCCCGTTTTTGGTTCGTCTGGAAACTGAGTTGCAAATAAAATGCGAGATCTGAGAGTCCAGTCAATGAAACAGGAGACAGTACATGTCAGATAATTGCTTTCCTAACGCCATCCACAATAGGCTCTAACACGGTCCAAACTGAACTCTTAAGATTCGCTTCAAGCTGTGTGGTTCTCTGCTCACCACTGATTAGTTTTTCTTTTCATCCCTTTTTCTTGGCATGTGCTCCTTCTTCTGCAAACCACGTTTAATATCCCGTTCCCATTTTTGCATTACAAAAAAAAATTGGAGAATCCCACCACTCGACTAAACACTGCTCTGCTCACCGCTCGTAGCCCCTAGCTCACAACTCCGGTCAGTGCTACCAACAGCCCGTAGGCCGCAGCACACCAGTGCTTGCGCAAGGCACTGGTGCAGTGACGTCACAGTCTCGCTCAGTGCGGAGCAGTGTGGCCGTGGCCCGTGGGCTGTGTCTCCATGCGCAATTCTGCTGAACCCGATGTCTGCAAGCGCTTTCGCAACAGCACTGCTCGGCCCTTGGGGTGACGTCAGGGACTCGCTCAGCCCGAGACTGTTGTAGCTGAGTGCGGCCGCACGACTCTGCATTGTGCGGCCCGTCGAACCTCGATGCGCCTGCCCCGTCTAACCGGCAGCGTGAGGCAAGGCTCGCACGACTGTCATGGCTACGGTCCTGGACGGGCCGCGCCTGGATGCCCACCTCTGCTGCGAAGTGGACAACCAGAGCCCACACACAGTCGGTCGTCACCGACCGATTGACATCATACAAGCCACCTGCGACGTCACTCCAGCAGTGGCTGCATCAATTCCCACAGGCAGACACATCACCGAACTGACTGAACCTCTTATCCTCAGAACATTGATACCTCTCAAACTTTTAGTTAGGGTACCTTCTATGAATATCTCCCGTGCCGACGTAAATGATTCGTCAAACTGTTTATGGTGTATGGTTTTTTCTTGTACACACCAATATTGAAATTTAGTTGCACACGGCTTGAATAACTACTCATAAAACAGCCAGTATCGTAGTCAAATGCATCGTAGGATACCGTAAGACACCAAGAAAATTTTTCTTTCTTTATGTTTATGAAATATGTGTTTACCAGAGAGTCCACAAATGTTAATAAGAACTTGTAATAGTTTGTAAGATGATAAAGAAGAGAGAAGCCTTCACAATTTTTCCACGAGCAGCTGGGAGATGCCTTCCTGTTTCGTATCGTCCTTTATTCTTCCGCTTTCGCTATGTTAGCATCTATCTTGTTAGTTCGTAAGAACCATGAATATATTTAGTATATTTAAAATAATACCTTTCAGATTTATTAATTTAACAAACTAAACCTATCTCTTTGTATATATGTCTTTATCAGTTTTGTGTACAGCTATTCGTGAAAGAAATGCAAATCTGCTGACGTGGAGCCCGTCCGAAATTGGTGTGATCCAAATAATGATTAGCAATTTATCAGATCTTTTATGGTGCACCAACGTACCTACAGTCTTTCAGAAACGAAGTCCAATACTCAATTAACGACACAGCATAATACAAGTAACCGATCACGTTGCTGGCCGGGGTGGCCGAGCGGTTGTAGGCGCTACAGTATGGAACCACGCGACGGTTACGGTCCAAGGTTCGAATCCTGGTTCGGGCATGGATGTGTGTGATGTCCTTAGGTTAGTTAGGTTTAAGTAGTTCTAAGTTCTTAAGTTCCAGGGGACTGATGACCTCAGAAATTACGTGCAATATTGCTCAGAGCCATTTGAACCATTTGGACAGATCACATTATCCACTTGCCTTATGAAAGTTACGTTGGAGCAACATCTGTAACTTTACGGTTATCTTGAACACCAGCTGGGTGTAATAAAAAATCACAACAGGAATCAACAAGCACTGCTCGGATAATTTGAATTGACATTACTGAGATGACTACCTGCTGGTAAGTGGTAGGTGATCACGACTATTTTCTTTACGTTCTCTATCTTCCTTCAACATTCGCAAGCAGGCAAGGTAACAGTTACAGCTCACGACTTCCACTCGCTCATCCACCTTCCAGAGAGGTTGTTGCTATTGTTGCTCATACAGTGGTCACTTTACCTGTGGTTACAGTTTAACGTCATACCAGAGACACTTCTGTTTAATACAACAAAATAATACAAGAACCGTTACTTCAGTTCGTTTCGTCGTCCAACACTGTGATATAAATAGCTTTTCTCATACGAGAATGGGCCGCGCCGTTAATTTAGTGCAAGATAGAAACATCTTTTGCCATATCAACAGCCGAGGGTGCTGAATCACACGAGATCTACCTTACTCAGGAGTTCTCCCTCTAAAGAACTTGCAAAATTGTGACCAGAAGCCTACCTCTCCCTCCCACCTCCTTCTACAATGTTGTGGTTGTGGTCTTAAAAGAAATGGTTCTGAGCACTATGGGACTCAACTTCTGAGGTCATTAGTCCCCTAGAACTTAGAACTAGTTAAACCTAACTAACCTAAGGACATCACACACATCCATGCTCGAGGCAGGATTCGACCCTGCGACGGTAGCGGTTTCGCGGTTCCAGACTGCAGCGCCTAGAACCGCACGGCCACTTTGGCCGGCTGTGGAAAGTGGTTGGTGATCACGACTATTTTCTTTGCAGTCTCCATCTTCCCTCCACCTTCGCAAGCAGGCAAGGTAACAGTTACAGGTCACAACTTCCATTCACTCATCCACCTTCCCGAGACGTTGTTGCTATTGTTGGACAGGCACCACTTATACTCTGGTCACTCCACGTGTGGGTGCAGTTCTTTAGTGGGAGAACTCCTGAGTAAGGTGTGATTCAGCACCCTCGGCTGTTGATATGGCAAAAGACGTTTCTATATTGCACTAAATTAACGGCGCGGCCCATTCTCGTATGAGAAAAGCTATTTATATCACAGTGTAGGACGACGAAACGAACTGAAGTAACAGTTCTTGTATTATTTTGTTGTATTAAACAGAAGTGTCTCTGGTATGACGTTAAACTGTAACCACAGGTAGAGTGACCACTGTATGAGCAACAATAGCAACAACCTCTCTGGAAGGTGGATGAGCGAGTGGAAGTCGTGAGCTGTAACTGTTACCTTGCCTGCTTGCGAATGTTGAAGGAAGATAGAGAATGTAAAGAAAATAGTCGTGATCACCTACCACTTACCAGCAGGTAGTCATGCCAGAGACACTTCTGTTTACAACAACAAAATTATACAAGAACCGCGACATCGGTTGGTTGTATTAGCCAACAGTGTGAGATAAATAGCTTTTCTCATACCAGAATGAGCAGCGCCGTTAATTTAGAGCAATATAGAAACGTCTTTTGCCATGTCTACAGCCGAGGGCGCTGAATCACACAAGATCTACCTTACTCGTGAGTTCTCCCAGTCATTAACGTGCAAAGTTGTGAAACAGAAGCGTACATCTCTCTCCCCTCCCTTCTCAAATGTTGTTGTTGTGGTCTTCAGTCTGAAGACTCGTTTGATGCAGCTGCCCAAGCTAGTCTATTCTGTGCAAGCCTTTTCAGCGCAGCACAGCTAATGCAATGTGCATATATTTGTACCTGCTAACTGTATTCCACGCTTTGTCTCCCTCTACAATTTCAACACCCCTCCTCCCCCCCCCCCCCAAAACCCACATATACACTTGTCTCTCCATTATCAAATTGACAAGTCCTTGATGCATCAGGATATGCCCTATGAAAAGAAGTTGTGCCATAAATTTTTTGTTTTCACCAGTTCGACTCAGTATCTTCTTCTCAGTTATTCAATCTGCGTTGCCACCAATATTTTTCGGCGCTACTCTGTAATATTGTGATGTTGGCATGGCTGTTGCAAAACACCTTGGGAGTGGGCCAGCACAGCGCCGAACGAACACCATTACGTCAGATGCAGCAGTACAACTGGCGAATTGCTGTATTTTGCTCCAGGTAAATGGCCGGCACCGCCATAACAACGACACAGCAGGAAGGCGTTGGTAGGTCAGTAACTACACATACAATCACCAGACTGCTTATCGTCTACATGGTTGCAAGTTGTGATTTGCAAAGCAAGTGCGCTCTGTCCCAACATAAATTACCATTATTATCAGTCAAAGGTGTATCAGCCTGGTAGCAACTATTTAAGAAGAGAGGGGTTTCCGCTCCAGGAGGAGACATGAGACTACAGGCAGCCACCATGGGACTTGGCCTCCACTAACTGTGGGCCCCTGTTGCTGGTTTTAAGATCAGTGCTGTGATCTTATCATCTTCCAGCCTGTGGACCAACTACCAGGTGCAACCAGCCATCTGCCATAGAAGGCAGTTTTTTGAGATAATGGCCATCTGTTGCGTCAGTTCCTTAACACGCGCTGTCTTCAGCACACACTATGGAGGACATTGCACCACAGAATGTTCTAGTTTGTTCTTCAGTAAAATGTATGACTAATAGTGAATTTCTTATGAGCAGATATCGATCATATCCCGACAACAATCCACCACCCCAACTCAAACCTCCACATGTAGAGGTCATCCATCCTGGGCCTCCACATTTTGATGCCAGAAGTGTGTGTCACGTCTAAATTTCAGTGAAAGGAGGAACCTTACCATCCACCCTCCCCGGAGACGACGACTCTCGACTACCTCAGGGCATCAGTTTTGTCGACAGACAGCATCGCTATGGAGTGGGTGATTGCATTGACTATTCTTTTTTTTCCCCCTGCGAGTATCACGTAGAGTCAGTCCACCTATTACCAGTGTTTCTGTTCTGTTTTCGTGTATGACATATGGCAAGTAAACTCAGACTCTATTCTGAGGATGTGTAAATATGAACGTTATTTTTACCTATCATCAATGAGTGTGGCTCAATGTCTGGAAGTGTATAAGGTGTTAACCATGCATAGCTTCTTAGGAGGTGAAGATAAGTTCTGTCGAGAAGTCAGAGTAGTTTTCGCCGTTTTGAATGGGCAATGCATATCATTTTAAACAATAAATTTGGCTCACTGCGTTTAAGGAAGTAAGGTAGTAGTCATGAGTACCCGCTCAATTGGAGAAGTTAAGTTACAGTAAGTGTTAGGATAGAATTAGATTAAGTGTCCTTGACTTCGTACTTATTTGTTCTCCTCGTTTGTTGTCTGCGTAATTAGTAGGGATACCCTGGCTGAGAGGTTGCGAATTTCTGCAGCCTGGACCAGATGCGGAGGGAAGGGCATGTACCGATGATATTTGCGTCTTGCAGAGCGCAACTGCCGACAGTAATTTTATTGTAGATACTTAGGAGGTGACACAGAAAGTTATCAATAAGGCTGATTGTATCGGAGATGTTGTGGGTACTGAAATACTACAGACGCATTTAGCATTTCCGAAGAACGCAGATTCGGCACCATCTGTGACGGCACTGCCTCCTCAGAAGGTGGGAGGAGAAGAAAGAGGAAATGTCTTTATAAGGTTTATGATTGGGCGGACAAGGCTTGTGCCAGTGGGTCAGGCGATTGACAAAAGTGACAACACTTGCAGTGTAATGCGTGATGCAGGCGAAGACTACTGTGCAATTCCAGGGCTACACTTTCTCATCAAGCATCGTGCCGAATCTGACTTTCAATGACTCAGGGTGGAACCCGGGGGAATAATGTTCAAGCTCGGGGAAGCTGTCACCAGTGAAATACTGTCGCTGGGTTCGTTTATCATGATAGGACAAATGTGGGCAAAATCAATAATGCTTAATTTGCAAGATATAAGGGAACAGGCACTGGGAAGTTGCTTTAGGTGACCGAAGGTGTTGTTGTACCTCAGGGTAGGGAGCAGTCGTTGAATACGCAGCGTTCAGTGATTGAGAACACTTCTTCTGTCTATACTCATGTTGAGACGTTATCTTAATTTCGTCCTTGTGAATGGGAGTTCGCGTTTCTTACCTGTAGAACACAGAGAAGAGACGATAGTAATAGATTATACTAATCAGAGGAACGCCTTCTGCCGTCCTCGTGTTTAATGAATTATATATTTTGTGGCTGGAGTTCTTCCAGCGTCTCAGACGTGCACGAGAACCATCACTCCGACGCACGGGACGCAGTACATTCGGTGATACTGCTAATTACTTCGGCTTATTAGGGCTATAAAGTGAACAGCTGTGATCACGTAAGTTTCATTTCCCCTGACGATGCACACCACTGTACATCATCTTCGAAAGTAGTATCTTCTAGTGTTTAGAACGTCGATGATGTCAGTTACCTTGTGTTATTTATATTAGATCGCGTAGCCATAAAAGGGACAGATTTGGGCAGTTGATCAATAATATTAGATAGAAAATTCATTTGTATCTCTTTATGTTCATTGCACATCGTTATATATATATATCATTTGAAATATAGAATGTGGTTTGAATCTACAATAAATGTATAAGTAGAAACAACATTTATAATTTGGTAGTTGCTAGTGCCCTTAATCATTCATTTATCTTTATGTTGTAATTTTTGTGTTAAGGGCAAGGAGGAGGAAATAATATCACCGTTAAGAGATCTTGAGACCAGGTTCAGGGGGTAGTCAGACGGAGCCAAATCTTTATTTTCGCGTTCAGTATTTTCCATTGCGCACATTCATCTCTACATCTGCATCTTGGAAAGCATACAAATACCTTCAAGAAATACCTCCTAACACTTAAATTTATGTTCGATGTTAGCAAATCCCTCTTTTCGTTAATACTTTTCTTGCTATAGTCAGTCTTCATTTTATATCCTCTACTTCGGCCATCATCAGTTATTTTGCTGCCCTGTAGTCCTTTTAGTGTCTCATTTCGTAATCAGATTCCCTTAACACTTCCTGATTCAACCCTCGCAATACCAAGGGAGAGGGAAGGGGTACTTTATGCCTACCTTTTCAGAACATTGTAATCAAGTCATGTACATTATATTTTAAAATTCTGAAAAAATATTTTTGTGATTTTTAAAGATTTCTTATATCAGATTCCGTAATTGGTTTAAATTTTTCAGTAAACTTTAACGCAACAACTTAAGCCTTGTTAGCGGATGTGAATTTTCAGAACATGTGTAATATTTATATTTTCTGGTTTGGCACCCTTCTTACACATAAATATATCTTTAAAAAGTATGCTGTGCGTAAAAGTCAACGGAAATTAACGAAATCCGTATTTCTCTGTGTTGGTCATATTTTTCGCCCCCTTTTGTAGTACACGTTATGGAAAATCCGTTGCTACTGCTGGGTTTAATTCGAATACGTTCCATTACCTTTCATTTAGTTGCATTGACGGTTATCTTATTATCCCTTTCCAGGGCACTATGTATTCCATTGAACTCTTATTCCAAGTTCTATGCTGTCTCTGACAGAATTGCAGAGTCACCAGTAAACTTCAAAATGTTTATAGCTTTTCCCTGATATTTAATTCTGTTTACAAATTTACCCTTGTATGCTTTACTGTTACTTCGGTGTAAATGTTGAATAAAATCTTCAAATTGCACAACTAGAAATCCAGCGGACCGTGTAGCAGAAATGATGTGCTTCAAGAAGATTTGTTTCTTGTTGTATTGGGGCTGTGTAATACATGTCCAGCCTCATTACACCTCTCTTCTTTTTACCTGAGGACAGCAAAATTCATATTTCAGTGCATATATGGCAAAAATTCAAACTTTCATTTAGGGCAACATGGATTCCCAAGGATTCATGTGTTACTAATTGTGGGGGAACATTTAGGAATGAGCGTCTCTCCTATTTAAGGACATTAAATGTTATTTTTGCAACTTCCAGAAGAGCAGAGTACAGTGAGATAACTATTTCTAGATCGAAAGTTAAGCCAGTTCCTTTCGAACCCACTAGCGAGGACAAAGAGACAAGACGGTTGGAGATGCAGTAATGTCGTTAGAGTGTATTGTGGAATTGGAGAAGTGTGAGGAAGGAAAACTATTGTATCGTTTTGATGACTATACGCCTCTTGTCTTCAGATATCATTTTTAAATGATGAATGGTGGCCAGAGGAAAGTTGCTACCTCACAGTATCACTGGAGAAATAGCTTTTCATCTAATTATAATTTGAGGCGTGAATGTAAAAGACCAATTTCAGAATCTTCTCTGTCCTAGGGCGCCTGACTCAAATGCTTTAACATTGTCATTGCCCATGTCAACAGAAGGTGCAGTACAGGTAATTTCTCCAGTTCTAATTCCTTGGACGCCGCTTTGAAGCGCTACAAATAAAAAACTTTAAAATAAGCGATTGCGTATAAGAATTATAGTAATAGAATAGCATACATATCGCTACAATTTCTTTCATCAGCGTGATATCAGTTCCTTCATTTCGGGCTATTCTTCCCTTCTCAGAGAGCTTTTCGCACAGAGATATCGTAACATTGTCAGCTGCTTAATCCAACGACTATCCTTAGAATGGCTCAGTTATCTATCAAGAGCATTAGGAAGACCACTTTTCTTTTCGTAAGGGAAACGTTCTTTCGCCGCAATCAAAAAACCGTAAACTTAGGGACAAAAAAAGCTTATATACTCTGCATTAAAATTATTGGCTACCAAGGGACATAAATCGTGTAAACAATTCTCTTAGAATGTTACCGCCCGTTTTTGGTTCATGTGGAAACTCGGTTGTAAAGAAAACGCGAGATCTGGGAGTTCAGTCAATAAAACAGGAGACAGTGCATGTCAGAAAATGGTTTCTTCTCGCGATCGCGCTGGATGTCCACACGTCCGTAGTTGCTGAGTATTCGCCTTCTGTTATATGAGCAATTACCTCAGGCATAATTATATGTCATACGCTTTTAACACTTTCTGCCACGTACCGCGACACAGTTGTGGGGTGAGAGATAATGGCCTTTGCAGTGTCGATTAACGTCTGAACACGATCCATAAGACCTCTTATAGTTCCGTACAATCTTACGTCTCGTGCACACATAGGAACGCAATTATCGACAGTTATCTCCTGAGCTGGTTTATTAGACACGCATGGATGGCGAGAAATGTACGAAGTGCCACTTGACCCGTCAGCATGAGAGTAAATTTCACAACACAGCGAACAGCAAAGGAAATGAACGCTTTCCCTAACGCCATCCACAATAGACGTTAACAAGGTCCAAACTGTACTTTTAAAATTTGCTCCAGCCTGTTAGGTTCTCTACTCACCACTGATTAGTTTTTCTTTTACCTCTCTATTTCTTCACATGTGCTCCTTCTTCTGCAAACCACGTTTAGCTTCGCGCTCTCATTTTGTGTGTCACGAAAAAAATGAAGACATCGCATCACTCCACTAAACACTGCTCTACACACCGATCGTAGCCCGTACCTCGCAAATGCGGTCAGTGCTACCAACAGTTCTTAGTTGCAGCACACCAATGCTTGCGCAAGGCACTTACGTAGTGACGTCACGGACTCGCTCAGTGTGGAGCAGTGAGGCCGCGGGCCGTGGGCTGCGTCTCCATGAGCAACTCTTCTGAGCCCGTGGTATACAGGTGCTTTCGCAACAGCACTGCACGGGCCTTGGGATGACGTCAGGAAGTCGCTGAGCCCGATACTGCTCTATGAGTGCGGCCGCAGCTCGCGGGCCGAGCCTCTTCGCACGACTCTCCCGGCGGATCTGGAACAGGCCTGAACCGGCAGCGCGAGGCAAGGCTCGCACGACTGTCATGGCCACGGTCCTGAACGGGCCGCGCTTCGATGATGACCTCTGCTGCAAACTGCACAACCAGAGCTCACACTCAACCGGTTGTCACCGACCGATTGACATCATACAAGCCAACTGCGAAGTCACTCCAGCAGTGGCTGCATCAATTACCAAGGGCTGACACGTCCCTGAACTGACTTAACCCCTTATCCTCAGAACAGTGATACCTCTCAAATTTTAAGTTAGTGTATCTTGTGCAAATATCTCACGTGCCAAGGTAAATGATTTGTCGAACTGTTTATTTAAAACATGTCAATTAGTGTATTGTTTTAATTGTATACACCAATCGTATCATTTTGTTATACACGACTTGAATGTGTACCCATGTAACAGCCAGAATAGTAGTCAAATGTATCGTAGACAAACGTAAGACACCAAGAAAATTTTTCTTTCCTTATGTTTATGAAATATGTGTGTGGTGTCACCGCCAGACACCACACTTGCTAGGTGGTAGCCTTTAAATCGGCCTCAGTCCGTTAGGACACGTCGGACCCGCGTATCGCCACTATCACTGATTGCAGAGCGCCGCCACACGGCAGGTCTAGTCTAGAGAGACTCTTTAGACTCGCCCCAGTTGTACAGCTGACTTTGCTAGCGATGGTTCACTGTCTACATACGTTCTCATTTGCAGAGACGACAGTTTAGCATAGCCTTCAGCTACGTCATTTGCTACGACCTTGGTAGGCGACATATTCAGTTACTATAATTACTTCAAGAATGTATTCTGAACAATTAATATTATGAATCATGTACCGTCAAGAGCGACGGTCATCATTAATGGATAAAATTTAAGTATCAAACTGATTACATCCGCTTTCTGAATGCTCATTCCTTGTCATGTTCCAGACCAAACGTTAGTATAGTTCTTCCCTCCTCACGCTAGCCCGCGTGAGCTAAATGGCCTGCATTTCGGCCTCCACTCGTAACACGGTGTTGGCTCTTCTGCTAACACAAAAATGTGTTTACCAGAGCGTCCACAAGTGTTAAAAAGTACAAGTAATACATTCTATGATGATAGAGAACAGAGAAGCCTCCACATTTCTTCTGCGATCAGCTGGGGGATGCCTTCCTGTTTCGTATCGTCCTTTGTTCTTCCGCTTTCGCTGTGTAAGCATCTACACTACAGGCCATTAAAGTTATTACTCCACGAAGATGACGTGCTACAGACGCGATATTTAACCGACAGGAAGAAGATGCTGTGATATGCAAATGATTAGCTTTTCAGAACATTCACACAAGGTTGGCGCCGGTGGCGACACCTACAACGTGCTCACATGAGGAAAGTTTCCAACCGATTTCTCATACACAAAGAGCAATTGCCGGTGTTGCCTTGTGAAACGTTCTTGTGATGCCTCGTGTAAGGAGGAGAAATGCGCACCATAACGTTTCCGACTTTGATAAAGGTCGCATTGTAGCCTATCGCGACTGAGGTTTGTCGTATCTTGACATTGCTGCTCGTGTTGGTCGAGATCCAATGACTGTCAGCAGAATATGGAATCTGTGGCTTCAGGAGGGAAATGCGGAACGCCGTTCTGGATCCCAACGGCCTCGTATCACTAGCAGTCGAGATGACAGGCATCTTATCCGCATGGCTGTAACGGATCGTGCAGCCACGTCTCGATCCCTCAGTCAACAGATGGGGACGCTTGCAAGACAACAACCATCTGCAGGAACAGTCCGACGACGTTTGCAGCAGCATGGACCATCGGCGCGGAGACTATGGCTGCAGTTACCGCTGACGCTGCATCACAGACAGGAGCGCCTATGATGGTGTACTCAACGACGAACCTGGGTGCACGAATAGCAAAACGTCATTTATTCGAATGAATCCAGGTTCTGTTTACAGCATCATGATTTTCGCATCTGTGTTTGGCGACATCGCGGTGAACGCACATGGGAGCGTGTATTCGTCATCGCCATACTGGCGTATCAACCGGCGTGATGGTATGGGGTGCCATTGGTTACACGTCTCGGTCACCTCTTGTTCGCACTTTGAACAGTGAACGTTACATTTCGGGTGTGTTACGACCCGTGCTTCTACCCTTCATTCGATCCCTGCGATATCAGCAGGAAAATGCACGGGCCGTTTTGGATACAGAAAATGTTCGACTGCTGCCGTGGCTAGCACATTCTCCAGATCTCTCACCAAATGAAAACGTCTGGTCAATGGTGGCCGAGTAACTGGTTCGTCACAATACGCTAGTCACTACTCTTGATTAACTGTCGTGTCGTGTTGAAGCTGCATGGGCAGCTGTACACGCCATCCAAGCTCTGTTTAACTCAATACCCAGGCGTATCAAGGCCGTAATTACGGCCAGGGGTGGTTGTTCTGGGTACTGATTTCTCAGGATCTATATACCCAAATTGCCTGAAGATGCAATCACGTGTCAGTTCTAGTATAATATATTTGTAGAATGAAACACGTTTATCATCTTCATTTCTTCTTGGTGCAGCAATTTTAATGGCCAGTAGTGTATCTTGTTAGCTATTAAGAACCATGAATATATTTAAGTGTACTAAATTGATAACTTTCAGGTGTATTAACTCAACAAAATAGACATGTCTCTTTGTATAATGTCTTTATCAGTTTTGTGTTCAGCTATTCGTGAAAGAAATGCAAATCTGCTAACGTGGAGCCCGTCCGCCACTGGTGTGATCCAAATACTGATTAGCAATTTATAAGATCTCTTACGGTGCCCCAACGGAACTGTAGTCTTTCAGAAAAGAGGTCCGATACTCAATTAACTATACAGCATAATGCGACTGACCGATCGCCTTATGCACTAGCCTTATCAAATTTAAATTGCGGGCACACCTGTAACTTAGCGTCTCTCTCGAACACCAACCTGGAGTGATAGGAAATCACCAAAAGGAATCAGGAAGCACTGCTCGGTTATTTTCAATTGACATTACTGAGCTGACTACCTGCTGGTAAGTGGTAGGATCTCATGACTATTTTCTTTACATTCTTTATCATCCTTCCACCTCCGCAAGCAGGCAAGGTAACAGTTACAGCTCAGAAGTTCCACTCGCTCAAACACCTACCAGAGAGGTTGTTGCTGTTGTTGGATGGGGACCACTTATACTGTGGTCACTCCATGTGTTGTTTGTAGATTAACGTCATACCAGAGACATTTCCATTTACAACAACAAAATATACAAGAACCGCTACTTCAGTTCGCTGCATCGGCGAATAGTGTGAGCTAAATAGATTTTCTCATACGGGAATGAGCAGCACCGTTAATTTAGGGTAATATAGAAACGTATTTTGCCATGTCAACAGCCGAGGGTGCTGAATCACACGAGATCTACCTTACTCATGTGTTCACCCAGTAAAGAACTTGAAAAATTATGGACCGGGAACGTACCTTTCCCTCCCATCTCCTTCCCCAATGTTGTTGTTGTGGTCTTCAGTCGGAAGACTACTTTGATGCAGCCGCCAAAGATAGTCTGTTCTGTGCAAGCCTCTTCAGCGCTGCACAGCTAACGCAATGTACGTAACTTTGAACCTCCTAACTGTATCCATGACTTCGTCTCCCTCGAGAATCTTAACACCCCCTTCCCTCCCCAAAACCCCCATATACACACATCTCTCCATTACCAAACTGACAAGTCCTTGATGATTCAGGATATGCCCTATGAAACGAAGTCGTGCCATAGGTTTCTTGTTTTCCCCAGTTCGACTCAGTATCCTCTTATCAGTTATTAGAAGTGCAGTGCCACCTCTATTTTTCGGCTCCACGAAGCGACATGATGCTAGATGCAGCCACAAACTGTGAGTCCCTGCTGCTGGTTTTAAGATAACTGCAGTGAGCTTAGCATCTTCCAGCCTGTGGGCCAACTACCAGGTGCAACCAGCCTTCGGCCATTGAAAGCAGTCTTTTGAGGCCATGCCCACCTGTTGCGTCAGTTCCTTAACACTCGCTATCTTCAGCACACACTATGTTGGACGTCGCACCACAGAATGTTCTAGTCTGTTCGTCAGTAAAATGTATGACTAATAGTGAACTTCTTATGAGCAGCAGTTGATTACCATCCCGGCAACAATCCACCACCACAGCTCAGACCCCCACATGTAGAGGTCATCCATCCAGGACCTACACATTTTGATGTCAGAAGTGTCACCTCTAAACGTCAGTGACACGGAAACCTTACCAGCCACCCTCCCTGGAGGCGACGACTCTCGACTACCTCAGGGTTGCAGTTTCGTCGACACACAGCATCACTATGCAATGGGTGAGTGCACTAACTGTTCTAATTTTCCCCCCTGCCAGTTTCACGTAGAGTCAGTGTACGTTTTTCCTGCTTTTCAGTTCTGTTTTCATGTGTGACATGTGACAAGTAAATTCAGACTGTGTTCTGGGGATGTGTAAATATGAACGTTGTTATTGCCTTTCATGAATGAGTGTGGCTCATTGTCTGGAAGTGTATAAGGTGTTAACCATGCGTAACTTCTTAGGAGGGGAAGATGAGTTTTGTCGAGATGTCGGAGTTTTGTGGTAATTTTCGCCGTTTTGAATTGGCGATGTATTTCATTTTGAGTAATAAATGTGACTCACTGCGTTTAGTCGCGCAAAGCATTGGTCATGAGTAGCCGCTCCAGCGGAGAATTTAAGTTACAGTAAGTGTTAGGATAGAATTAGCTTAAATATCCTTGTCGTCGTACTGCTTTGTTCTCCTCGTTTGTAGTTTGCATAATTACTGGCGGGATACCCTGGCGGACAGGTTGCGAATTTTGGCAACCTGGACCAAATGCTCAGGGAAGTGCATGTGCCGATGATTTTTGTGTCTTGCAGAGTGCAACTTCCGCCAGTAATTTTGTTCCAGGTGCTTAGAAAGTGACACAGAAAGCTATCAATAATACTGATTGTATTGCAGATGTTTTGGGTAATGAAATACTACAGACGCATTTAGTATTTCCAGAGGACGCAGATTCGGTACCATCTGTGACGGCACTGCCTCCTCAGAAGGTGGGAGGAGAAAAAAGAGGAAATGTGTTTGTAAGGTTCATGATCGGACCGACAAGGCTTGTGCCAGTGGATCAGGAGATTGACAACAGTGACAACACTTGTAGTGTAATGTGTGATGCAGGTGAATGCTGCTGTGCAATCCCAGGGCTAGACTTTCTCCCCAAGCATCATACCAAAACTGACTTTCGATGACACGGGGTGGAACTGAGGGAGATAATGTTCAAGCTGGGGGAAGCTGTCACCAATGAAATACTGTCGCAGGGTTCGTTTATCATGATAGGGCAAATACGGGCAAAATCACTAAGCCTTAATTTGCATGATATAGTGCCACAAAGCACTAAGAATATGCTTTAGCTGACCGAAGGTGTTGCTAACTTATACGATTCTGGACTTCGCCTCCGGGTAGGGAATCGTCGTTGAGTACGTAGCGTTCAGTGATTGAGAGCACTTCTCCTGTCAATACTCACGCTGAGACGTTATCTGAATTCCGTCCTTGTGGCAGGGAGTTATCGTTTCTTGTCTGCAGAATACAGAGAGGATAAGATAGTATTAGATTATACTATTCAGGGTACCGCCTTCTGCCATCCTAGTGGTTAATGAGTTTTTTATTCTGTGGCTAGAGTTCTTCCATCGTCACAGCCGTTTACGAGTACCAACACTCCGATTCATGGGACGCAGTACATTCGGTGATATTGCTAATTGCTTCGGCTTATTAGGGCTAAAAGCTGAACACCTGTGATAACGTAAGTTTCATTTCCACTGAGCTTGCACACCACTGTAGATCATCTTTGAAAGTAGTGTTTTCTAGTGGATGGGATGTAGATGAAATCAGATATGTCACGTTGTTTATATTAGATCGCGTTGCCATAAAAGGGGCAGATTTGGGCAGTTGATCAATAATATTAGTCAGGAAATTCATTTGTATCTCTTTATGTCCATTGCACATCGTTATATATCATTTATAATATAGGTAGGAATTTTAATCTATACTTAATGTATTAGCAGAAACAACATTAATATTTAGTAGTTACTAGTTCCCTTAATCATTCATTTATTTTTATGTTATAATTTATATGTTGAAGAGCAAGAAGGAGGAAATAATATGACCATTAATAGATACTAAGATCTTCTTGAAGGGTAATTAGACAGAGCCAAATCTTTATATTTGCGTTCAGTATTTTCCATTGCGCACATTCATTTTTACACCCTCCTGGGGCAGCATCTTGGAAACCATTCAAATACCTTCCAGTATTGCTTCCTAACACTTAAATTTATATTCGATGTTGGCAAATCACTCTTTTTCATTAATACTTTTCTTGCTATAGTCAGTCTTCATTTTATATCCTCTCTACTTCCGCCATTATCAGTTATTATGCTGCCATATAGTCCTTTTAGTGTCTTATTTGGTAATCAGATTCCCTTGACAATACCTAATTAAACCCTCGCAACATCAAAGTAGAGGGAAGGGGTACCATATGCCTACCTTTTCAAAATACTCTTATCTAGTCATTTTGAATAAAATATATCTGTGATCTTTAATGTTTCTTCTACCAGATTACGTAATTGTTTTAAATTTTTCAGTAACACTTAACACAAAAATTTAGGTCTTGTCAGTTGTGTGAATTTTCAGAACAGTCATATTCATATTCCCGGGTTTAGGACCCTTCTTACACACAAATATATCTTTAAAAACTGTGTAGTGTGTAAAAGACAACAAAAATTAACGAAATCCGCATTTCTCTGTGTTGGTCATATATAACGCCCCCCTTTTGTAGTACACGTTATGGAAAATTCGTTGGTACTGCTAGGTTTAATTCGAATAGGTTACATTACCTTTCATTTAGTTCCATTGATGGTTATCTTATAATCCCTTTCCAGGGCACTATCTGTTCCATTCAACTGTTATTCCAAGTGCTTTGCTATCCCTGACAAAATTGCAGTGTCACCGGTAAACTTCAAAATGTTTATTGCTTCTACCTGATATTTAATTCTGTTCACAAATTTATCCTTGTATGCTTTACTGCTTGTTCGATGTACATGATGATCGACATCGAGTGTAATCTACCCGAATGTCTCACTCCCATCTTCAAATTGCACAACTGGTTCTAATTCCTTGGACGCAGCTTTGAAGAGCTACAAAAACCATTATGTTTTAAAAGCAATAAAATAAACTACTGCGTATGAGAATTACAGTAATAGAATAACATACGTACCGTAAAAAGTTCTTTCATCAGCGTCATATAAGTTCCTTCATATCGGGCTATTCTTCCCTTCTCAGAGAGCTTTTCGCTCAAAGACACTTTAACATTGTCAGCTGCTTATTCCAGCGAGTATCGTTAGACTGGCTCAGTAATCTATCAAGAGCATTGAGAAGACCACTTTTCTTTAGGTAAGTTACGCGTTCTTTCACTGCAGTCAAAAGTCCATGAACAATTGACGCATATATACTCCGCATCAAAATTATTTCATAGAGCTGTATGTAGCATATGGCAGGAACAAATCAATCGTGAATTGCGCACTGTGCACTGTGCGCTCGTCGGCCCTCGATGCGGCTCCCCAGCTGAACCGGCAGCGCGAGGCAAGGCTCGCACGGCTTTCATGGCTACAATCCCCGACGGGCCGCGCATCGATGCCCACTTCTGATGCGACGTGCACAACCAGAGCTCGCACTCAGTCGGTCGTCACCGACCGGTTGACATCATACAAGCCAACTGCGACATCACTCCAGCAGTGGCTGCAACAATTCCCACCGGCAGACACATCACTGAACTGACTGAACCTCTTATCCTCAGAACATTGATACCTCTCAAATTTTAAGTTAGTGTATCGTCTACAAAAATATCCAGTGCCAATGTAAATGATTTGTCAAACTGTTTAATTAAAACATGTCAAGTAGTTAATTTTTTTTGTATACATCAATCTTGTAATTTTTTGCACACAACTTGAATAATTACTCATATAACAGCCAGTATCGTAGTCAAATGTATCGTAGGCAAACTTAAGACACCAAGAAAATTTTTCTTTTTTATGTGTATGAAATATGTGTGTACCAGAGAGTCCACAAATGTTGATAACTACATGTAATACTTTGTGTGATGATAAAGAACAGAGAAGCCTTCACATTTTTTTCTGCGATCGGCTAGGTGATGCCTTCCTGTTTCGTATCGTCCTTTGTTCTTCAGCTTTCGCTATGTAAGCATCTATCTTGTTAGCTCTTAAGAACCATGAATATATTTACGTATATTTCAACTAATACTTTTCAGTTTTGTGTACAGCTAGCGTGAAAGACATGCAAAATTGCTGAGCCGGCCGAAGTGGCCGTGCGGTTAAAGGCGCTGCAGTCTGGAACCGCACGACCGCTTCGGTCGCAGGGTCGAATCCTGCCTCGGGCATGGATGTTTGTGATGTCCTTAGGTTAGTTAGGTTTAACTAGTTCTAAGTTCTAGGGGACTTATGACCTCAGTAGTTGAGTCCCATAGTGCTCAGAGCCATTTTTTTTGCAAAATTGCTGACATGGAGCCCGTCCTCCATTGGTGTGTTCCAAATATTGATTAGCACTTTAACAGATCTTTTATCGTGCACAAACGAACGTGCAATCTTTTAGAAACGAAGTCTGTTACTCAATTAACTATACAGCATAATGCAATTGACCAATCACGTTATTCACTTGCCTTATGAAAATTACATTGGAACAACATCTGTAACTTGGCTTTTCTCTCGAACACCAAACTGAAGTAATCGGAAATCACAACACTAATCAACAAGAAATGTTCCGTTACTTTTAATTGTTATTACTTAGCTGGTAAGTGGTAGGTACACACGATTATTTTCTTTACATACTCTATTTTCAAATGGTTCAAATGGCCCTGAGCACAATGGGACTTAACTTCTAAGGTCATCAGTCCCCTAGAACTTAGAACTACTTAAACCTAACTAACTTAAGGACATCACACACATTCATGCCCGAGGCAGGATTCAAACCTGTGACGATAGTGCTCGCGCGGTTCCAGACTATAGCGCCTAGAACCGATCGGCCACCCCGGACGGCTTCTCTAGAGGAATATAGAAACGTCTTTTCGCATGTCAACAGCCGAGGGTACTGAATCACACGAGATCTACCTTACTTATGATTTATTCCCTGAAAGAAATTGCAAAATTGTGAACCTGAAGCCTACCTTTCCATTCTGCCCCCTTCTCCAATATTGTTGTTGTGGTCTTCAGTCTTAAGACTGGATTGATGCAGCTGCCTAAGATAGTCTATTCTGTGCAAGCCTCTTCAGCGCTGCACAGCTAATACAAGTACATCAGTTTGAACCTACTAATTGTATTCAAGACTTTGTCTCCCTCTATAGTTTTTACACCTCCCCCTCCCCAACACCCACATATACACACTTCTCTCCATTACCAAATTGACAATTCCTTGATTCCTCAGGATACGCCCTATGAAACGAAGCTGCGCCATAAGTTTCTTGTTTTCCCCGGTTCGACTTGGTATCTTCTAATCAGTTATTCGATATGCAGCTCCACCACTATTTTTCGGCGCTACTGTGTAAAATTTTGATGTTGCCATGGCTGTTGCGAAAGATTTTGGGAGTGGGCCAGCTCAGAGCCGACCAAACACCATTACGTCAGATGCAGCAGTGCCACTGGCAGTTTTCCACATTGTGCTCCAGGGCCTCGCACCGGCATAACGACGTTACAGCAGAAAGGCGTTGTTGGGCCAGTTACTACACATCCAATCAATACACTTCTTATGGTCTACATGGTTACAAGCTGTGATTTGCAAGGCAAGAACGCTCTGTTCCAACATAAATTACCATTATTTTCAGTCAAAGGTGTCTTAGTCTGGTAGCTAATATTTACGAGGAGAGGTGTACGCCGCTCCTCGAGGCGACATGATGCTACAAGCAGCCACCACGAGATTTCGTCTCCAAAAACTGTGGGCCCCAGCTGCTGGTTTTGAGATCAGTGCTGTGGGCTGAGTATCTTCCAGCCTGTGGGCTAACTACAAGGTGCAACCAGCCTTCGACTATAGAAGGCAGCCGTTTCAGACCATGGCCACCTGTTGCGTCAGTTCCTTAACACCACTATGTTAAGCACACGCTATGGAAGACGTTGCACCACAGAATGTTCTAGTTTGTTCTTCCGTAAAATGTATGGATAATAGTTAAGTTTTTATGGGCAGCCATGGATCATCATCCCGACAACAATCCACCACCTCAACTCAGACCTACACATGTAGAGGGCTTCCATCTTGTCTGACAGCTTCGTGGAGAACGTGGAAAATTGATTTGACCTGTTCCTTCACTTATAAGCTAGAGAGCCTCAAGTAGTTGAAGGTGTAGACAGGGCACAACAAACTTTCAGCAGCAAATTGAAAAGTAAGAATATAGGGAAATCAGTAAAGAGAAAGAAAGTGATATTTATAGGTAGTTCCCGTGGAAGAGGTGGTGGCCAACTTTTGCAGCATGAACTAGGATCACATTACCAGGTCACCAATTTTTTTAAACCTAGTGCTGGTCTGGAGCAGGTGACAGAGGGTTTACGATCACTTTGCAAAGATTTCACTAAGGAAGACATTGTGGTTATAGTGGGAGGGCCAGGTAATAGTATTGACAGAGATCCTGGATACAGTATAGAGTGTGACCTTGCAAAGATTGCATCAGCATAGAAGCATACTAGTGTTGAGTTTGTATCTGTTCTTGGGCGCAATGACCGACCTCATTTGAATTCTTCTGTCAAGAGAGTTAGTTTGGAGTTGGAACAGCTGCTTATGTGGGGTTCAGGGTATCACATTGGTGCGGTTCCTGTTGATTCTCTCAATAGGTAGGATTATACTAGGCATGGCCTTCACCTCAACAGGAATGGGAAGAATAAACTGGCTGGGAAAATAGCAGGAAAGTTAAAGGGGGGAGGCACTGTCATGAGTGATAAAATACCAGTGGTCATAGGGTTCAGGAAAGACCATTTTTTAGGTTAGGGAGGACAGAAAGAAACCAAATTTTAAGAGAGGTTAGGAGTGAGACAAACCTTCAGTTTGAGAAAGGAACCAAAAAACATAATTCTAGCTCATAACATCAGCATTGACAGCTATTCGTTAAAAATTTTCAACGATCAACAAATATTTCAACACTAAACAACTTAATCTCAGTCAGTGTGAAATGTCAGCTATCTTTATTGCATCTAAATATTCGCAGACTGAGAAATAAAATTAATGAATTAATTATCTGCATAGATGAATTAGAGTCCTAAAAGCCAACTGACATAATCTGTCTCTCTGAATATCATGTGACCACTGGTATAGAACTTTTCAGTCTTACCGGGTTTAGGTTAGCATCTCACTTTTGTAGAGCATGATTGGAGAAAGGAGGAGTTGCCACATGCATCAGGAACTGTCATAATTTAAGAACATAGACATTCATAAATTTTTCTTAGAACAGCATATGGATGCATGTGCAACAGAAGTAGAATTTTACAAAAAATCCTTCATAATATTAAGTGTATATGGAGCACCTGCAGGTAACTTTAATCTGTTCATAAACCTCCTTGAAGTTGTACTGGCACATTTAACTACCAAAAACAAAGAAATAGTGGTTGCTGGTGATTCCAATGTAGATTTCCATAAAGACTCTCCCAATAAGAGATTATTTGAGTTAGTAACACTATCATTCAACTTAATTCCCACTGTAAAGTTCCCCACTTGGGTAGCCAATTGCTCACAAACAGCTGTTGATGGTACCTTTATAGAAAAGTCCAATGAACAAAATCCTATTACAAAACAAATAGTCAATGGCCTCTCAGACCATGACATGCAGTTCCTTCTGTTAAATGTTAATACTGAACAGGATACAAAATCTGTTAAAGCTGAGCTCAAGAGGGTAATCAATAAGCCAAAAATTGATTATTTTAGGACAATCCTCAGAGACATTCACTGGACTGATGTTTACACTGCTCATGGCATGAATGAAAAATATAACACTTTTGCTAATAAGATGCTCACCTTATTTGAATACTGTTTTCCCGCAAAACTAACCAAGGTTAGAGCAAAGTCTACAAAGAAGCCATGAATTACTCGAGGAATAAAGGTATCTTGTAAAACAGAAAGAAAACTGTATCTGTCAATCTTAAACAGTTCTGATGTTGATGCTATAGCACATTACAAGAAATATTGCAAAATATTAAAGACTATAATACGAACATCAAAGCAAATATATTACAAGGAAAAGATAGTCATATCAGATAACAAAATAAAGACAATATGGGATATAGTGGAGGAGGAAACCGGTAGAACCTGAAATGAAGGGGGACACATAGCATTAAGAGTAAATGATACATTGGTGACAGATGTGTATAGCGTTGCAGAACTTTTCAACAAACATTTTATAACTGTTACTGAAAAGATGGTGTTGTCTGGTTCTGTAGAGGCTGCTATGGAATACCTCAGACCAGACATTTCAAGTAACTTCCATAATATGAATTTGACCCTCACTACCCCAGCTGAAATAATGTCCATTATAAAATATTTAAAATCAATGACATCTAGTGGGTATGATGAAATATCAACAAAGTTAACTAAAGTATGTGATTTTGAGTTAAGTAACATATTAAGCTATCTGTGTAACCAGTCGTTTATCAGTGGAATATATCCTGAATCGTTAAGATATGCTGACGTTAAGCCACTGTTTAAGAAGGGCGATAAAGAAATGGCATCAAATTTCCGTCCAATTTCACTTTTGCCAGCATTCTTAAAAATTTTAGAAAAAGTAATGTACAGTCGGCTTTATAAGCATCTTATCTCAAATAGCATCCTGCCAAAGTCGCAGTTCGGATTTCTAAAGTATTCTGATATTGAGAAGGCTATCTACACTTACAGTGAAAATGTGTTTAATTCATTAGACAAAAAATTGCAGGCAACTGGTATGTTTTGTGACCTGTCAAGGGCATTTGACTGGGTAAATCAGAATATCCCTTTAAGTAAATTAGAATATTATGGTGTAACGGGAAATGCTGCAAAATGGTTCAAATCTTATATCTCTGGCATGAAGCAAAGGGTGTTATTAGGAAAGAGACATGAATTAAGCTATAATGCATCACCCAACAGGGAACTAATTACATGTGGGGTCCTACAAGGTCCCATTTTAGGGTCCTTACTTTTTCTTCTGTACATCAATGACCTTTCATCAGTAACATTATCACTACATGCAGTTCAGAACTTGTAAGGGGTGTCCCACAAGTATATGCCTAACATACAATGACAAGCAGATAGAAGAAGTGGACAGTGTTAAATTCTTGGAATTACAGCTTTATAATAAATTCAACTGGGAGGAGCACACCATAGGACTGCTGTAGCGTCTTAACAAATCTCTATTTGCAATGCTAATTGTGTCAGACACAGGGGATATAAACACGAAAAAACTGGGATACTATGCTTACTTTCATTCCATAATGTCATATGGGATTATTTTTTGGTGTGATTCATCAAGCCAAGCTCAAGTTTTCCTGGCACAAAAACGTGCCGTAAGAGTTATATGTGGTGTGAACTCAAGAACATCCTGCAGAAGCCTGTTTAGGGGACTGGGGATACTAACTACTGCTTCTCAATATATTTATTCCTTAATGAAATTTGTCATTAAAAATATATCACTTTTTTAAACCAACAGCGCACTTCGTGGAATCAGTACTAGAGGTAAGAATAATCTTCTTAAGGAATTAAAGTCACTTACTCTTCTACAGATAAGTGTGCATTATTCAGGAACACACATTTTCAATAACTTGTCAGCATCCATAAAAAGTTTAAAAAAATGGCTCTGAGCACGATGCGACTTAACTTCTGAAGTCATAAGTCGCCTACAACTTACAACTAATTAAACCTAAGTAACCTAAGGACATCACACACATCCATGCCCGAGGCAGGATTCGAACCGGCGACCGTAGCGGTCCCTCTGTTCCAGACTGTAGCGCCTAGAACCGCACGGCCCCCCGGCGGGCTAAAAAGCTTAACAACCAATGAAATTCAGTTTAAGAGAAGCCTAGAGGATTTATTGGTGGCCAACTGCTTCTACTCCGTTGATGAACTTCTCACTAGGACCAATTGATTTCCTCTGCACCATTTCAGTGCAGTAAAGTGTTCATTGTAAATAAGTATTGTAGTAGTTCTATTACATGTTTATTCCCTCATAAATAAATAAAACTTTTTTAAATTTCAAATTACGTGCATTAGTGTTTGTAAAATTATTCTTTCATATAGTATTCATTTAAAAAAATGAGAATAATTTCTACATGGGATCTGTGGAAAGTACATTAGCTTATTTGTTTCAGTTGTAAATATTTGTCGTGTATTACCGTTTTTCTGATATGTCCCACATCCTGGAGGACCTCCTCACTATGGATCAATTGGAATGAAAGTAAATCTAATCTAATCTAATCTAATCTTGAACCTCTATATTTTGATGTAAGAAGTGTGTGTTCCTTCCAAATTTCGCTGACAGAGGAATCTTACCAGCCACCCTCCCTGGAGACGATGACTCTCGATTACCTCAGGGTTGCAGTTTCGTCAATACACAGCATCAATATGCAGTGGATAGGTGCACTGATTGTTCTTTTTTCCCCCCTGCGAGTGTCACATCAAGTCAATACACCTTTTACCAGGTTTCAGTTCTGTTTTCATGTGTGACATGTGGCAAATAAACTCAGATGGTGTTCTGAGGATGTGTAAATATGAACGTTCTTTTTGCCTGTCATCAATGGGTGTGGCTCATTGTCTGGAAGTGTATAAGGTGTTAACCATGTGTTGATGAGTTTTGTCGAGAAGTCGGAGTTTTTTGGTAGTTTACGCCTTTTTAATGGGCAATATATATCATTTTCAGCAATAAACGTGGCTCACTACTTGTTAACACGTAAAATAATAGTCATGAGTAGCCGTTCAAGCGGAGAACTTAAGTTACAGTAAGTGTTAGGATAGAATTAGATTAAGTGTCATTGTCGTCATACTGCTTTGTTCTCCTCATTTGTTGTTTGTAAAATTTGTGGGGGATACCCTGGCGGAGAGGTTGCAAATTTCTGCAGCCTAGACCAGATGTGGAGGGAATTGCATGTGCCGATGATTTTTGTGTCTTGCAGAGTGCAACTGCCAACAGTAATTTTGTTGTAGATACTTAGGAGGTGACACAGAAAGCTACAAACAAGTCTGATTATATTGGAGATGTTTTGGGTACTGAAATGGTACAGACGCAATTTGTATTTCCGAAGAACGCAGATTCGCCACCATCTGTGACGGCACTGCATCCTCAGAAGATGGGAGGAGAAGAAAGTGGAAATGTGTTTGTAAGGTTTATGATTGGGCCGACAAGGCTTGTGCCAGTGGGTCAGGAAATTGACAAAAGTGACAAAACTTGCAGTGTACTGCGTGATGCAGGCGAAGGCTGCTGTGCAATCCCAGATCTAGATTTTCTTATCAAGCATCATGTCCAAACTGACACTCGATCACGCGCGGTGGATCTCAGGGGGATAATGTTCAAGCTGAGGAAGCTGTCACCAAGGTTCGTTTATCATGATAGGAGAAATGCGGACAAAATCACTAAGGATTAATTTGCATGATATGGTGCCACAAGGCACTGGGAAGTTGCGTTAGGTGACCGACGGTGTTGCTAACTTATACGATTCTGGACTTCGCCTACGATAGAGAGTCTTTGTTGAGTACGCAGCTTTCACTGATTGAGAGCACTTCTTTGTCAATACTCACGTTGAGACATGTAAATCCCGTCCTTGTGACTGGGAGTACGCATTTCTTGTCTGTGGAACACAGAGAGGAGAAGATAGTAATAGATTATACTAGTCAGAGGACCGCCTTCTGCCGACCTAATGTTTGAACGAGTTTTTTATTTTGTGGCTGGAGTTCTTCCATCGTCGCAGACATCTTCGAGAACCATCACTCCGACACACGGGACGCTGTACATTTGGTGATATTGATTGCTTCGGCTTATTAGGGCTATAAAGCTGAACAGCTGTGACCACGCAAGTTTCAATTCCGCTGATGATGAACATCACTGTAGATCATCTTTTAAAGTAGTGTATTCTAGTGTTTGGGACGTAGATGATATCACTCATCTCGCGTTATTTATATTAGATCGCGTAGCCATAAAAAGGGGAGATTTGGGAAGTTGATCAATAACATTAGTCAGGAAATTCATTTGTATCTCTCTATGTCCATTGCACATCGACATATAGACATTTGTAATAAATAAAGGGGTTTCAATCAACATTAGATGTATAAACAGATACATTAACATTTAGTAGTTACTAGTTCCCTTAATCACTCTTTTATTTTTATGTTGTGGTTTATATGTTAAAGAGCGATATGTTAAAGAGCAATAGTATCACCGTTAAGAGATCCTAAGATCTTCTTCAGGGAGTAGTCAGACAGGGCGAAATGTTTATTTTCGCGTTCAGTATTTTCCATTGCGCACATTAATTTTTACACCCGCCCGGAGTAGCATCTAGGAAACCACACAAATACCTCCAGGAAATAATTCCTAACACTTAAATTTATATTCGTTAATAGTTCTTTTGGTATAGGCAGTCTTCGTTTTATATCCTCTCTACATCGGCCATCAGTTATTTTGCTGCCCAATAGTACTATTACTGTCTCATTTCGTAATCATATTCCCTTAACACAACCTGATTTAACCCTCGCATTACCAAGGGGAGGAGTACTTTATGCCTACGTCTCCACAAAATTGTAATCTAGTCATGTACATTATATTTTAAAATTTTGAAAAAAATGTGTTCCGGATTTTTAATGATTTCTTCAACAAGATTCCGTAATAGTCAGTGGATGTAAAATTTCAGAACGTGTGTCATATTTATATTTTCAAGTTTAGGACCCATGTTACACATAAATATATCTGTAAAAAGTATGTTTTGAGTTAATGACAACGAAAATTAACGAAACCCGTATATATTTGTGTTGGTCATATATTAAGCCCCCCTTTTGTTCTACACGTTGTGGATAATCCGTTGGTACCGCTAGGTTTAATTCGAATACGTCACACTACCTTTCATTTAGTTCCATTGAGGGTTATCTTATAATCCGTTTCAAGGCCACTATCTATTCCGCTCAACTGTTATTCCAAGTTCTTTGCTGTCTCTGACAGAATTGCAATGTCACTGGTAAACTTCTAAATGGTTATTGCTTCTCCCTGATATTTAATTCTGTTTACAAATTTATCCTTCTATGCATTACAGCTTTTTCGGTGTAGCTGTTACCCGAATGTCTTACTCTCATCTTCAAATTGCGCAACTAGAAATCCAGCGGATGGAGTAGCAGAATTTATGTGGTTCAACAAGGTTGGTTTTTTGATTGGGTGGGGCTCTGAAATGCATGTCCAGCCTCATTATACCTCTTTCCTTTTTACCTGAGGACAGCAAAATTCGTATTTCAGTGCATATATGGCAAAAATTCAAACACTCATTTAGGACGACATGGATTCCAAAGGATTCACGTGTTACCAGTTGTGGAGCAACATGTAGGAATGTGCGACTTTCTTGTTTCAGAACATTAAATGTTATTTTTGTAACTTCCAGAAGAACAGAGTACATTGAGATAAGTATTTCTAGATCGAAAGGTAAGCCAGTTCCCTTCGAACCCACTAGCGAGAACAAAGAGAATAGACGGTTGTAGATGCAGTAAAGGGAAATGTCGTTGGAGTGTATTGTGGGATTGGAGAAGTATGAGGAAGGAAAACTGTTGTATCCTTTACATGAATTTACGCTTCTTATCTTCAGATATCATTTTTAAATGATGAATGGTGGCCAGAGGACAGTTGCTACCTCACAGTACATGTGGACAAATAGCTTTTCATCTAAGTATAATTTGAGGCGTTTATGTAAAAGTCAGATTTCAGAAGCTTCTCTGCCCTGGGGCACCTCACTCAAATACTTTAACATTGTCACTTTCCATGCCAATAGAAGGAGCAGTGTAGGTGATTCTCCAGTTCTAATTTCTTCGACGCCGCTTTGAAGAGCTACAAAAACCATTATGTTTTACAAGCTATAAAATAAACTATTACGTATAAGAATTACAGTAATAGTATAGCATGCATACCGTAAAGAGTTCTTTCATTAGCGTGATATCAGTTCCTTCAATTTGTGCTATTTCTCCATTCTCAGAGAGCTTTTCGCACAAAGACATTCTAACATTGTCATCTGCTTATTCCAGCGAGTATCGTTAGACTGGCTCAGTGATCTATCAAGAGCATTATGAAGACCACTTCTCTTTTCGTAAGTGACGCGTTCTTTCGCAACGGTCAAAAGACCATGAACTTACGGACTATTGACGCATATATACTTCGCATCAAAATTATTTCGTAGCCCTGTATTTAGCATTTGGCAGGAACAATTGAATCATGAATAATCGTGCAGTGCAACGTCAATGTTGGTATCTTGATCAGTTGTGTGCTGCATGTTTTTCAAAGTAGAGTCGTTCATACCAACAGACATGAATCGTCTAAACAATTCTCTTAGAACGTTAACGCTAGTTTTTGATTCATCTGGAAACTGCGTTGTAAAGAAAATGAGAGATCTGAGAGTCCAGTCAATGAAACAGGAGACAGTACATGTCAGATAATTGTTTGTTCTTGCACTGGATGTCCACATGTCTGTTGTTGTTGTGTATTCACCTTCTGTTATATGAGCAGTTACTTCAGTCATAATTATATGCCGTAGGCTTTTAGCACTTTCTGCCATGTACCGCGACACAGTTGTGGGTTGAGACATAATGGCCTTTGCTGTGTCAATTAAGGTCTGAATAAAATCCATAAGACCTTCACCTCTTAAAGTTCCGTACGGCCTTACGTTTCGTGCACACATAGCCACGCATTTATCGACCGTCACCTCCTGAGCAGGTTTAGGAAGTCGTTTCTCGTCCATATAAGATCCTTTGTTTATTAGACGCGCATGGATGGCGAGAAATGTACGAAGTGCCACTAGACCCTTCAGCATGAGAGTAAATTTCACCGCAAGTGAACAGCAAACAAAATGAAACCTTTTCCTAACGCCATCCACAATAGGCTTTAACACGGTACAAATGAACTTCTAAGATTCGCTTCAAGCTGCGTGGTTCTCTACTCCTCACTGATAAGTTTCTCTTTTACTACCCTTTTCCTTGACATCCGTTCCTTCCTCTGCAGACCACGTTTAGTTTCCGTTCTCATTTTGTGCGTTACAACGAATATGAAGAAATCCCACCATCCCATTAAACACTGCTCTACTCAAAGCTCGTAGCCCGTAGCTCGCAACTGCAGTCAGTGCTACCAACAGTTCGTAGTTGCAGCACACCAGTGCTGGCTCAGTGCGAAGCAGTGAGGGCGCGGCCTGTGGGCTGTGTCTCTATGTGCAACTCTGCTGAGGCCGTGGCATACAGGTGCTTTCGCAACAGCACTGCTCGGTCGTTAGGGTGACGTCAGGGACTAGCATGGCCCTATGCTGCTGTAGTCCAGTGAGGCCGCAGCTGGCGAGCCGAGCCTCTGAGCGCGGCCCTATACCACGCATCCCGTCGGTCCTCGATGCAGCTGTCCTGGCTGAACCGGCAGCGTGCGAAAAGGGACGCACAGCTTACATGGCTGCGCTCCAGAACGGGCAACGCCTCGATGCCCACCTCTGCTGCAAATGGCACGACCAGAGCTCGCTCGCACTTGCAGTGTAATGCGTGATGCAGGCGAAGGCTGCTATGCAATCCTAGGCCTAAAGTTTCTCATCAAGCATCATGCCGAAACTGACTTACGATGACGTGCGGTGGATCTCAAGGGGAAAATGTTCAAGTTGGGGGAAGCTGTCACCAGTAAAGCTACTGTCGCACGGTTCGTATATCATGATAGGACAAATGCAGGCAAAATCAGTAAGGCTTCATTTGCATGATATAGGGGCACAAGGCACTGGAAAGTTGCTTTAGGTGACCTAAGGTGTTGCTAACTTATACGATTCTGGACTTCGCCTCCCTGTAGAGAATCGTAATTGAATACGCAGCGTTCAGTGATTGAGTGCACTTCTCCTGTCTATACTCATGTTGAGAAGTTATCTGAATTCCGTCCTTGTGTCTCTGAGTTCGCGTTTCTTGTCTGTAGAGTACAGAGAAGAGAGGATAGTATTAGATTATACTAGTCAGAGGACCGCCTTCTGCCGTCCTAGTGTTTAATGATTTTTTTATTTTGTGGCTGGAGTTCTTCCATTGTCGCAGACGTGTACGAGAACCATAACTCCGACGCACGGAACGCAGTACATTCGGTGATACTGCTAATTGCTTCGGCTTATTAGGGATATAAAGCTGAACAGCTGTGATCACGTAAGTTTCATCTCCACTGATGTTGCACACACCTGTGTAGATCATCTTTGAAAGTAGTGTCTTCTAGTGATTGGGACGTAGATGATATCAGTCATCTCGTGTTATTTATGTCAGATCGTGTAGCCACAAAGAGGGCACATTTGGGCAATTGATCAATAGTATTAGTCATGAAATTCCTTTGTATCTCTTTATATCCGTTGCAAATCGATATATAAAGATTTGTAATCTCCAAACAAGTTTTAATCTACAATAGATTTATAAGCAGAAACAGTATTAATATTTAGTAGTTACTAGTTTCATTAATCATTCATTTATTTTTATCTTGTAATTTATACCTCAAAGAGCAAGAAGGAGGGAACAATATGACCGTTAAGAGATCCTAAGACCTGCTTCAGGTGGTAATCAGACAGAGCCAAATCTTTATATTTGCGTTCAGTATATCCCACTCCACACATTCATTTTTGCACCCGTCTGGCGTCGCATCTTGGAAACCATACAAATACCTTCAAGAAATACTTCGTAACACTTAAAGATACATTCGATGTTAGCAAATCACTACCCGAATGTCTCACTCCCATCTTCAAATTGTACAACTAGAAATTCCTCGGTTAGTGTGGCAGAATTGATGTGCTTCACCAAGATTTGTTTTTTGATGGGTTGGGGCTCTGAAATACACGTCGAGCCTCATTTTAACTGAAGACAGCAAAACTCATATTTCAGTGCAAATATGGCAAAAATTCAAACTTTCATTTGGGATAACATAGTTTCCCAAGGATTCACGTGTTACCAGTTGTGGAGAAACATTTAGGAAAGAGCGTCTCTCCTACTTCCGAACATTAACTGTTAGTTTTGTAACTTCCAGAAGAGCAGAGTACATTGAGATAACTATTTCTTGATCGAAAGGTAAGTCAGTTCCGTACGATCACACCACTGAGAACTAAGAGGAAAAACGGTAGGAGATGCAGTAAAGAGAAATGTCATTAGAGTTGATTCTGGGATTGGAGAAGTAAGAAGAAGGGAAAATATTGTATCCTTTTCATGACTTCACGCCCCTTATCTTCAGATATCATTTTTAATTGATGAATGGTGGCCAGAGGAAAGTTGCTACCTCACAGCATCTCTGGACAAATAGCTTTTCATCTAAGTATAATTTGAGCCGTTTATGTATAATTCCGATTTCAGAAACTTCTCTGTCCTGGGGCGCTTGACTCAAATGCCTTAACATTGTCATCGTCCATGTCAACACAAGGTGCAATGTAGATGATTTCTCCAGTTCTAATTCCTTGGACGCCGCTTTGAAGAGCTACAAAAATTCTTATGTTTTAAAGCTATAAAATAAACGATTGCGTATAAGAATTACAGTAATCGAATAGCATACACAACGTAATAAGTTCTTACATCAGCATGATATAAGTTCCTTCATTTCGGTCTATCTCTCCCTTATCAGAGAGCTTTTCGCACAAAGACATTCTAACATTGTCAGCAGCTTATTCCCGGGAGTATCGATAGACTGGCTCAGTTATCTATCAAGAGCATTAAGAAGATTCCTTTTCTTTACGTAAGTGACGCGTTCTTTCACCGCAATCAAAAAACCATGAAAAGAAATGGCTCTGAGCACTATGGGACTTAACTTCTGAGGTCATCAGTCCCCTGGATCTTAGAATTACTTAAACCTAACTAACCTAAGGACATCACACACATCCATGCCCGAGGTATGATTCGAACCTGCGACCGTAGCATTGGCGCGGTTCCAGACTGAAGCGCCTAGAACCGCTCGGCAATACCGGCCGGCGTGTGCTGTATGTCTTTCAAAGTAGAGTCGTGGATACCAAGAGACATTAATCGTCTAAACAATTGTCTTAGAATATTACCGACCGTTTGTGTTTGATCTGGAAACTGGGATGTAAACAAAATGCGAGATCTGAGAGTCCAGTCAATAAAACAGGAAACAGTACATGTCAGCAAATGGTTTCTTCTGGCGCTGGACGTCCACATGTCCGTAGTTGCTGATATTCACCTTCTTTTACACAAGCAATTACCTCAGGCATAATTATATGTCGTAGGCCTTTAACACTTTCTGCCATGTACAGCGGCACAACTGTGATGTTAGTGTCGATTAACGTCTGATCAAGGTCCATAACAGCTTCACATCTTATAGCTCCGTATGACCTTACTTCTCGTGCACATATAGGCTCGCAATTATCGATAGTTATTTCCTGAGCAGGTTTAGGAAGTCGTTTCACGTCCACACAAGACCCTTGTTTATTAGACACACATGGGTGGCGAGAAATGTGCGAAGTGCCACTTGATCCTTCAGCATGAGAGTAAATTTCACCGCACAGTGAACAGCAAACAAATGAACGTTTTCCCTAACGCCATCCAAAATAGGCTTTAACACAGTCCAAACTAAACTTTTAAGATTCGCTTCAAACTGTGTGGTTCTCTACTCATCACTGACTAATTTACCATTACTTCCTTTATTCTTGGCATGCACTCCTTCTTATGCTAACCACGTTTAGTTTCCGTGCTCATTTTGTGCGTTATAGCAAAATTAAGAACTCCCACCATCCCACTAAACACTGCTGTACTCACCGCTCGTAGCTCGTAGCTCGCAACTGCGGTCAGTACTACCAACAGCTCGTAGGCCGCAGCACGCCAGTGCTTACGCACGGCACTGGCGCAGTGGCGTCACGGGCTCGCTCAGTGTAGAGCAGAAAGGCCCCGGGTCATGGGCTGCGTCTCTATGCGCAGCTCTCCTGAGCCCGTGGCAAACATGTGCTTTCGCAACAGCACTGGTTGGCCCATGGGGTGACCACAGGGACTGGCTCGGTCCGCAACTGCTCTAGTCCAGTGCGGCCGCAGCCCGCGGGCCGAGCCTCTGACTATGACTCTGCACCGTGTTCCCATCAGACCTCGATGAGGCTGTCCCGGCTGAACCGGCAGCGCGAGGAAAGGCTCACACGGCTGTCATGGCCACGGTCCTAGATGGGCCATATACGTCGATGCACACCTCTGCTGCGAAGTGTACAACCAGACCTCGCACTGAGCCGGTCGTCACCGACCGATTGACATCATACTAGCCAACTGCGACGTCACTCCAGCAATGGCTGCATCAATTCCCATGGGCAGACACAGCACTGAACAGACTTAACCTCTTATCCTCAAAACAATGATACCTCTCAAATTTTAAGATAGTGTATCGTGTACAAATGTCTTCTGTCCCAATTAAAATGATTTGTCAATACGTGTAATTAAAACTTGTCAAATTGTGTATTGTTTTTTCTTGTATACACCAATCTTGTAACAAAAATGGTTCAAATGGCTCTGAGCACTATGGGACTTAACATCTGTGGTCATCAGTCCCCTAGAACTTAGAACTACTTAAACCTATGTAACCTAAGGACATCACACACATCCATGCCCGAGGCAGGATTCGAACCTGCGACCGTAGCGGTCGCGCGGTTCCGGACTGAGCGCCTAGAACCGCGAGACCACCGCTGCCGGCAATCTTGTAACAGCCAGTATCGTAGTCACACGGGGGGCCAAATGTAAGACACCAAGAAAATTTTTCTTTTTTTGTGATTATGAAATATGTGTGCACCAGACAGTCCACAAATGTTAATAAGTACGAGTTAATATTTTCTATGATGACAAAGAAGCCTTCTGCTCTTTTTTGCAATCAGCTAGGAGATGCCTTCCTGTTTCGTATCGTCCTTTGTTCTTTAGCTTTCGCTGTGTAAGCATCTATCTTGTTAGTTCTAAAGTACCACGAATATATTTAAGTATATTTAAATTACTACCTTTCAGATGTACTAATTTAACAAACCAAGCATATCTCTTTGTATTAATATCCGCCTCCGCAGCGTAGCGGTAGCGTTACCGACTACTAGGGAGCCCAGGCTCGACTCAGGGCTGGGGAGTGGGTGTTGTGTGTCCTTCATCATCATTTTCATTATGAATTGCCGATGTAGCGTCATCTAGAAAGGACTTGCAATACGGCGGCCGAACTCCCCCGCATGGGGCCTCCCGGCCTACAATATCGTATAATTATTATTTTTTTTTACATTTTTGTGTTAACGACTTTATCAGCTTTGTATACAGCTATTCGTGAAAGAAATGCAAAACTGCCGACATGGAGCCCGTCCTTCATTGGTGTGATCCAAATACTGATTAGCAATTTATCAGATCATTTGTGGTGCACCAACGAAACTGCAGTCTTTCAGAAACGAAGTCCGATACTCAAATAACTATACACCATAATGCGACTGACCGATCGCGCCATGCACTTGCCTTATAAAAATTAAATTGGAGCCACATCTGTAAGTTTGCGTTTCTCTCGAACACCAACCTGGAGTAATAGGAAACCACAACAGGAATCACCAAGCATTGCTCGGTTAGTTTCAATTGACATTACTAAGCTGACTACCTGCTGGTAAGTGGTAGGTGATCACGACTATTTTCTTTACATTCTCTATCTTTCTTCCACCTTCCGAAGTAAGAGTGATTTCAGGTGTGCCGCAGAGGAGTGTCATAGGACCGTTGCTATTCACAATATACATAAATGACCTTGTGGATAACATCGGAAGTTCACTGAGGCTTTTTGCAGATTATGCTGTGGTGTATCAGAGGTTGTAACAATGGAAAATTGTACTGAAATGCAGGAGGATCTGCAACGATTTGACGCATGGTGCAGGGAATGGCAATCGAAACTCAATCTAGACAAGTGTAATGTGCTGCGAATACATAGAAAGATAGATCCCTTATCATTTACCTACAAAATAGCAGGTCAGCAACTTGAAGCAGTTAAATCCATAAATTATCTGGGAGTAGGCATTAGGAGTGATTTAAAATGGAATGACCATATAAAGTTGATCGTCGGTAAAGCAGACGCCAGACTGAGATTCATTGGAAGAATCCTAAGGAAAATGCATATCGAAAACAAAGGAGGTAGGTTACAGTACGCTTGTTCGCCCACTGCTTGAATACTGCTCAGCAGTGTGGGACCCGTACCAGATAGGGTTGATAGAAGAGATAGAGAAGATCCAACGGAGAGCAATGCGCTTCGTTACAGGATCATTTAGTAATCGCGATAGCCTTACGGAGACGATAGATAAACTCCAGTGGAAGACTCTGCAGGAAAGACGCTCAGTAGCTCGGTACGGGCTTTTGCTAAAGTTTCGAGTACATACCTTCGTCGGAGAGTCAAGCAGTATATTGCTCCCTCCTACGTATAACTCGCGAAGAGACCATGAAGATAAAATCAGAGAGATTAGAGCCCACACAGAAGCATACCGACAATCCTTCTTTCCACGAACAATACGAGACTGGAATAGAATGGAGAACAGATAGAGGTACTCAAGGTACCCTCCGTCACACACCGTTAGGTGGCTTGCGGAGTATGGATGTAGATGTAGACGCAGATGCAAGGTAACAGAGCTCACGACTTCCACTCGCTCATCCACCTTATAGAGAGGTTGCTGCTATTGCTGGCTAGGGAGCCCTTATACTGTGTTCACTCCATGTGTGGTTGCAGTTTAACATCATACTAGAGACGTTTCTGTTTACGACAACAAAATAATACAAGAACCGCTACTTCACTTCGATGCAATGAGCAGCGCCGTTAATTTAGAGCAATATAGAAACTTCTTTTGCCACGTCAACAGCCGAGGGTGCCGTATCACACGAGACCTACCTTACTCATGAGTGCTGCCAGTAAAGAACTTGCAAAATTGTGGACCAGAAGCCTATCTCTCCCTCCCGCCCCCTCCCCAATGTTGTTGTTGTATTCTTCAGTCTGAAGACTGGTTTGATGCAGCTGCCCTAGGTAGTCTATTCTGTGCAAGCCTCTTCAGCGCTGCACAGCTAATGCAGTGTATTCAAGACTTTGTCTCCCTCTACAATTTTAATACCCCCTTCCCAACACCCACATATACACACTTCTCTCCACTACCCAATTGACACTTCCTTGGTGCCTTAGGATATGCCCTATGAAACGAAATCGTGCCTAAAGTTTCTTGTTTTCCCCAGTTCGACTCAGTATCATCTTATCAGTTATTCGATGTGAAGCGCCACCACTAATTTTCGGCGCTACTGAGTAAACTGGTGATTGTGGTATCGATAGCTACGATGCCACGGTGTAGGTGAAAGTTCTTAAGTTGGCACTACGGCAGACACCGACGACAGCGCCCTCTAGCCGGAGCTGTGCAGGTCTACGAGCTCCGCTACATATTCTGCACAGTTTGATCAAGAGCAGACGCCCAGGACACTTCTCTTGCTATTGAAATTATGTACTACTTACGACGGGTCTGAGGCTTCGTACCTCACTGCAAAGTTATGAATTCAGTTAATACTGTGATATAGTAAAACCATTACTAAGAGCAGTAACGAGAGATTTTCACCTTTTCCTGCTCCTACTCACTTCCTTCAATCGGGCAACCTTCCAGTTTGCAGGAGCAGACCCACGCGCCGCCTTGCAAGCGGGATACAAAACTTGGCGACGAGCAGGGATTAAATTTTTTTCCTCTCTTCTCATTTCCTTTTTTGCTCGGCACTACTTTGGCTTTTCTGTGATATGCCAGTGTGGCTCAGTGACTGTCTTTAAGTGTTCCAACCATTCGCTATTAAGACTCTGAGTACTGCTCGAGCGTTTGGGATCCCTATCAGGTCGGATTGATTGAGGACATAGAAGCAATTCAGAGGCGGGCTGCTAGATTTGTTACTGGTAGGTTTGATCATCACGCGAGTGTTATGGAAATGTTTCAGGAATTCGGGCGGGAGTCACTGGAGGAAATGAGGCGTTCTTTTCGTGAATCGCTACTGAGGAAATTTAGTGAACCAGCATTTGAGGCTGACTGCAGGACTAATTTACTGCCGCCAACATATATTTCGCGAAAAGACCACAAAGATGACATAAGATAAGATAAGAGAGATTAGGGCACATTTCTATCCACCCTACCAAAAGATCATTTACGTTTATAGAAAACAACAGCGGACCTACCACATTTCCCTGGGGCACTCCAGATGATACCCTCACCTCCGTCTGGAACCGCGCGACCGCTACGGTAGCAGGTTCGAATCCTGCCTCGGGCATGGATGTGTGTGATGTCCTTAGGTTAGTTAGGTTTAAGTAGTTTTAAGTTCTAGGGGGCTGATGACCTGAGATGTTAAGTCCCGTAGTGCTCAGAGCCATTTGTACCAACCCTCACCTCCGATGAACACTCACCATTGAGGACAACGTACTGGGTTCTATTACATAAGAAGTCTTCGAGCCACTCACATACTTGGGAACCAATCCCATATGCTCTTAGTTAGGAGTATGCAGTGGGGCACCGAGTCAAACGCTTTCCGGAAGTCAAGGAATATGGCATCCATCTGATACCCTTCATCCATGGTTCACAAGATATGTGAAAAAAGGTCGAGTTGCGTTTCGCAGGAGCGATGCTTTCTAAAGCCGTGCTGATGCGTGGGCAGCTACTTCTCCGTCTCCAAGAAATTCATTATATTCGAACTGAGAATATGTTCGAGAATCTTGCAACAAACCGATGTTAAGAATATTGGTCTGTAATTTTGAGGATCCGTCCTTCTACCCTTCTCGTATACAGGCGTCACCTGCGCTTTTATCCAGTCGCTCGGGACTTTACGTTGGGCAAGAGATTTGCTATAAATGGAAGCAAGCTAAGTAAGAAGCCAATTCAGTAGAGTACTCTCCGTAAAACCGAATTGGAATCCGATCAGGACCTGGTGATTTATTTATTTTCAACCCATTCAGCTGCTTCACAACCCCAGGGATGTCAGTCACTATGTCCTCCATACGGGAATCTGTACGAGACTCAAACGGCGGTATGTTTGTACGCTCGTCCTGCGTGAAAGATTTCTCAAACGCTAAATTTAAAATTTCAGCTTTCGTTTTGCTGTCTTCCGTTGCCAGGCCAGACTGATCAGTGAGTGACTGGATGGAAGCCTTCGCCCTGCTTACCGATTTTACGTAAGATCAGAATTTCCTTGGGTTTTCAGCAAGATCTTTTGCTAAGATATGATATTGGTAGTGGTTGAATGCTTAGTGCATCGCTCTTTTTACAGCAGCACGAATCTCTACTAACTTTTGCCTGACCTCACTCTCCCAATCTTTCTTCTACCGCGAGTGTAACTGCCTTTGCTTCCTGAGCATTATCCTAAATGCGCTGTCAAACCACGGTGAGTCTTTCAAGTCCGTCTTTGCAGGAAGCAGTGAACTTGCTAGACAGAGAAGATACATTACACATGGCTACTTCCGCGTTCGACGTGACCCCGGGTATGTGTACTGTTAGCGCGGAGCAACACGTGCTCTCCCACCAGCCTGCACGGCCAGCTGCGCCGCACCGCTCGCGCGCAAGTAAACAAATTTCACACCAGGCACCCACTAAGAAACTGAAAGCATGTCCGAATTGCTTTCGTGCACACCCACGGGACAGTTGCCCATTCCGTCAAGCGCTGTGTTGTTTTTGTGATAAGAAAGGACATGTGCAAGCTGTGTGTAGTAAGAGAAACTCTAATTCACCAATTGATTCCCGTTCGCGTGACTCGCGTGGGCGTCACCGCAACGGTAACCGCCATGATCATGATTCACATCAGCCTATGGATGTTAATGCCATTTATTCAAAGCCTTCTACTTTACGTGTTTCGACAGCTCGTCGTGTGAATCAAGTTTTGCCAGACACTTCCTCTCGCATTCATCGCGATGCGAGGAAACTTTTTGTGACTTTGCTCATTTGTGGACATTATCTTCGCATGCAGCTGGACACCGGTGCGTCAGTTTCTTTACTGAACAAATCGACGTATGACTTGCTTTATTCACTCCCGCTTCATCGTTCACATTCCACGCTGACCTCACTTACTGGACAGGAAATCTCAGTGTTTGGCGTATGTAGTTTGCTAGCCACGTATGGTGCCACGACCCGTACAGTGTCTTTCCATGTGCTCTGCTACGAATATTTTTGGCATGGACGCATCTGAACTTTCTGGCCTCCCAATTCAGGACAATGTACTTTGCATCAATGCTATTGACCATGCAGACTGTGTTGCTACACTAAGCGACGATTTTGGTGAACTCTTTTCTGATGGCTTTGGTTGTGCCACAGACTTTGCAGCGCAAGTTGTAGTTAAAGACATGCCTATTTTTCATGGTGCACGGCCGGTACTGCACGCACTGCGCAACGCCGTAGCTTCTGAACTTCAACATTTGCATGACATTGGTGTCATTGAACCTGTTTATGCTTCGCCATGGGCTTCGCCTATAGTGTGTGTGAAGAAACCATTTGTTCGGCTCCGTATTTGTGCTGACCTTAAGGCTACAGTAAATCCCCAGACAGTGGCAGCTATACTTTCCTTACTGCGTCCTGAAGACATTTTTGATAAGCTTGGTGCGGGAAAATTCTTTTCCACGATTGACTTACGGGACGCATACTTCCAGATTACGCTCGAAGCTTTAGCTATTGTATATGGTGTGACAAAGTTTCATGATTTTTTGTACGGTCGCAAGTTCTATTTGGTCACCGACCATAAGCCTTTGATGTCGTTGTTCCACCCGTCAAAGCCAGTTCCGGACCATACTGCACAAGACTTGCAACGTTGGTCTGTCCTCTTTTAGAATACTGCTGCGCAGTGTGGGATCCTTACCAGATAGGACTAACGGAGTACATCGAAAAAGTTCAAAGACAGGCAGCACGTTTTGTATTATCACGAAATATGGGAGAGAGTGTCACAGAAATGATACAGGATTTGGGCTGGAAATCATTAAAAGAAAGACTTTTTCGTTGCGACGGAATCTTCTCACGAAATTCCAATCACCAACTTTCTCCTCTGAATGCGAAAGTATTTTGTTGACACCAACCTACATAGGGAGGAACGATCACCACGATAAAATATGGGAAATCAGAGCTCGTACGGAAAGATACAGGTGTTCCTTCTTTCCGCGCGCTATACGAGATTGGAATAATAGAGAATTGTGAAGGTGGTTCGATGAACCTTCTGCCAGGCACTTAAATGTGATATGCAAAGTATCCATGTAGATATAGATGTACATGTGGAGGTCTGAGTTGAGGTGGTGGACTGTTGTCGGGATGATGATAGGTGGCTGCTCATAAAAACTTCGCTCTTAGTCATACATTTTGGTGAAGAACAAACTCGAACATTCTGTGGTGCAACATCCTCCATAACGTGTGCTGAAGACAGGAGTGTTAAGGAACTGACGCAACAGGTGGCCATGGTCTCAAGAGACTGCCTTCTATGGCAGAGGGCTGATTTCACCTGGTAATTCGCCTGAAGGTGGCCCACTGGGTGGAAGATGCTAAGCCACATAACTGACCTTGAAACCATAAGCAGGGGCCCATAGTTAGTGGACGCCAAATCTCGTGGTGGCTGCTTGTAGCATCATGTCGCCTCGAGGAGCGGCAGGCACCTCTCCTCGTAAATAGTTGCTACCAGACTGAGACACCTTTGACTGAATATAATTGTAATTTATGTTGGGACAGAGCGTTCTTGCTTTGCAAATCACAACTAGCAACCATGTAGATCATAACAAGTATGTTGATTGGATGTGTAGTAACTGGCCTACAAACGCCTTTCTGCTGTGTCGTCATTATGGCAGTTCCAGCACCTTTCCTGGAGTACAGTATGGGAATCTGACAGTAGCATTGCTGCATCTGACGTAATGGTGTTTGGTCGGCTCTGAGCTGGCCCACTAAATAAGTCTTTTGCAACAGTCATGCAATATCACTTTTGTATCCCACCTGGAAGTTAGCGCATGTGTCTGTTCCTGTACACTGAAAGGTTGGCTGAATGAAGGAAGTGAGTAGGAGCAGGAAAAGGTGAAAATCTCTCGGTACTGCTCTTAGAAATGGTTGTACTATATCACAATATTAACTGAATACATAACTTTGCACTGAGTTGCGAAGCCTTAGACTCATTGTAGGTAGTACATAGTCTCAATAGGAAGCAAAGTCTCCCTGCCATCTGCTCTTGATCAAGATGGGCAGAATCTGTCATGGAGCTCATAGACCATCACAGCACCGGCTAGAGGGCGCTGTCGTCGGTGTCTGTTGTAGTACCAACTTAAGAACTTTCACCTACGCCGTGGCCTCGTAGCTATCGATACCACATCTCTCCCCCATGAAACGATGCACCATCATTGAGTAGGGCTTCCGACGACAGGTGGAGAAACCCAGGGGTGCGCAGCTGAGGGGGCGGACAGCGGAACTACTGAGCTTTGGTGTCCACTCGCGATCCCGAATTGCTCGTGGAAAACCTGTCAAGGCCGCGCACCGCCACTGGGTATGCTCGGATGAGCAGGTGGAGCAACGACCTCCATGGGCGACGGCGGCGGCGGCGTGACGGCAGCCTCAGCGTCCATCGGTACCAGCAAAACGGAGGGACACGGCGGCGCCAGCAGCGGCCGGAGGTAGGGCCGTGTTGGCGGCCAGAGGCGCCCGTCCCATGCAGGTAACCGGACTGGCAGCGGCGACTTCGACGACGGCAGGCAGGGCGACCGTGGCGGGGTTCCGAGCCGCGGAGGGCCATCGGTGGGGTCGTAGGCTGAGGTGGCAGAATCCGTGAAGCCTCCAATTCTGCCAGAAAACAACCAGCGGCAGAAAACCGAGGACGGCACAAACGGATTTGGTTCCGGTGTCGCTTGTCAGTGCCAGAGGGAACAGAAATAACAAATATGGCGTGGCCAAGCTGGAGAAGAATGAGTCCCTGCTCCCAGCGCTGCCTGCCAGAGTGAACGCAATAGAACACTAAATCATGTGGTGCCGTGCCACAACGAGGCGAAGCAGCGGGAGCACACGCCGGTGGGTGCAATAGCTGCAGGAGCGACCGTGTAAGGTGTCAGGCTAATCCTACATCTTCCATGAAAACCGTGACATGATAAGCTAATCCAGTAGTATATCACATAGCTCCGAATAAATTGTCACATTAAATTAACCAAAGTAATACGAGTAACGAGTGAGCAAATGGAATACCACAGACTAACACAAGAATGCCTAAATGCATGTCATACCTTCCCACCGTAAGACAGACGCAGTTCCGAGGGGAAAAACGAGAACAGAAGCCGAGAGCAGAACCGTGTTAAGCTGGAAGGCCCTACGATAAGGGACGGACGGACACCCACGTCGCCAGCTAACTGCTAGGACCACACTACCCGCATGTTTTAGCGTGAGACTTTTTCGCGTCTCGGTTACGTCAAGACCACCCCCCAGTCCATGTTAAAAGCTAGAGCCCTTCAGAAGAACAGTATAGATCTTACGATAACACAAAAAGGGCTACACCACCCGCAAGTTTTAGCGTGAGACTTTTTCGCGTCTCTGTTACGTTAGGACCACCCCCCAGCACATGTTAAAAGATAGAGCCCTCCAGAAGAACAGTATAGATCTTACGATAACCCTGAAAGGACCACACCAGCTGCAAGTTTTAGCGTGAGACTTTTTCGCTTCTCTGTTACGTTGCAAACTTTAAAAACATTGCCCCATTACGAAAAGCATAACGTTTCTCATTGGATAGACAGAATTTTTGTAGGCGGAGCTTAAGGTTAACATTGAGACCCTGATTGGTCAGATGAAAACACAGCCAGATAGTTTTTTTTAAACCAACTTCGGTAAATTATAGCAATGAGAAGTTAGGAGAGAGTTGCTTCCAAGACAGCGAGGTGAGAGTTGCTTCGGAGACGGCGAGGTGAGCGGAGCTGTGCTGTCTGCCGCCCCCTGACGAACACCGACAACGTAATGAACGCACGCGATGCTGCATAACAGCGCATAAAGCTTCACTCAGAACTGCAGAAGTCTCATCTCTTACACCCCATTCTTGCGTAATATTAGTGTCGATCGTCAATTAAGGCTCATGGTGTTCACATTTGCCACTTGAACTAAAAATCTGAAACGCGATGATTTTTCTGTTATATAGTTATTGAGAAGCCACATCAGCCACTGTAATTTACGACAAGTTAGATAAGTAATTAAAGATAATTGAGGATCACTGTAGACCATTTTGATAGTTTTCTCTTTTGTCAAACTTAATTTAAACCTAGATTATAGATGTGATATGGCATAGGTCATCCTTCGACTCATTCTAGAACTTGGAAACCCATTCAGGGAACATTCGCTCACATTTTTGTTGAACGCAGTTGGTTTTTGCCATCCTGTATTAAAACATTTCCTTCTATCAATAGTGAAATTTATAAACGATGTTTTGTGAGTAGAATAAAATTTCCAATGGTAAACTTAACTGCTTTTTCGACGTTATTTTACCAGGTAACTAAAAACAGGAAAGCCTTGAACCCCTTCCACTAAATTTAGTTAGTATTAAGATTCCTTTACAGGGAGTGCAGTGGAGCTGACGCTGAAATCATTAAGTATTTGGTTATATCATCGCTAGTCTCACTGAACGCTTCTGAGTTCTACATGTCATGTGTGGTCTGACGTCTCCTTACCAGCAACAGGTCCCAGGTTCAAACTAGTCAATTCCCTAAAAAATACGCTCAGAGCGTCGTTGCGCGAAAGTGGTAGGGAGACACGATATAGAACAAACAGACACCACGCAGAATGTTTAGAACCGATGGGCGCGGCCATGTAGCAATTCCACTGAGGAACGGTAGCCGAGCGGTTGCGAGCAACATGAAGCAAGGAAAATCCAGAGCGCATGCTCGTGAGAATGCGTGGCGCGAAAATTGCTCATCTGCGACATAAACATACGCACAAAATGTTCAGCCTCGCCGTTCGCCTGGGAGTGGAATGGGGCCGAGGTCAGGTGGCGAATCCCATTAGCAGCACAGAATGGTTCAAACTCTGAGGACACGAATTGGGGGCCATTGTCTAAGACAATAACTCCAGGAAGGTCCTCAATGCAGACAATAGACGTCAAATCCTGAATAGTACTGGCAGATTTAGTAGAAGATATAGGTACAACAAAAGGAAAGTTGCTGTACGGATCAATGACTATTAACCATCGGGTGTCCCAGTAAGGACCGCAAAAGCAGTATGAAAGTGCTGCCAAGGCGCAGTAGGTGTCGGCCCCACGGAAAGAAGCGTTGGCGGGGAGCAGATTGATGTTCCACGCGACAGCGACAGTTAGCAAGCAAATTCGCAATATGTTTATCAATGCTGACCCAAGTGCAGTGACGATGCGCTAATTGCTTCATCCGCACTATACCCCAACGACCAGCATGCAGCCAGCAGAGAATTTCCCACTGCAACGAACGAGGTACAACCACACGAGACTGATCACTGTAGTTCGTAACAAGATAACACCATGGTGTGCAGACAAGTTGTGACGCTGCGCAAAGTAACGTCGAACAAGTGGATCATGCACCTGCATAGCAAATGGAGGCCATTGGGTACGAATATACTGCAAAAGAATCTTCAAAGAAGCATCCGCGGCTGTCGCGGGTGCAATGCGACGAAAATCCACCGGAAAACCATCAGCTAATTCCTTATCTTGCGAATCAATAAACATGCAGGACAATTCGGAAGAATCAGACACTTCGTCAGGACCGATTGGCAGACGAGACAAAACATTAGAATTGCCATGCTGGGCCGTGGGCTGAAACAAGTTTTCGTAATTGTAGCGTAATGTTCTCCTTAGTAGGTTTGTTGCATTTTCTAAGTGTCCTGCCAATAAAACTCAGCCTTTCTTTAGCCTTCCCCAAAACAGTTTCTATGTGCTCTTTCCAACTTAAGTTCTTCGTAATTGTAATACCTAGGTATTTAGTTGAATTTACAGCTTTTAGATTAGACTGATTTATGGTGTAACCGAAGTTTAAGGAGTTCATTTTAGCAATCATGTGGATTACCTCACACTTTTCGTTATTTAACGTCAACTTTTCGCACCATTCAGATATTTTTTCTAAAACGTTTTGGATTTTGTTTTGATCTTCTGATGACTTTATTAGTCGACAAACGACAGTGTCATCTGCAAACAACGGAAGACGCCTTCTCAGATTGTCTCCCAAATCGTTTATATAGATAAGGAACAGCAAAGGGCCTATCACACTACCTTGGAGAAAGCTGAAATCACTTCTGCACCACTTGATGACTTTCCGTCAATTACTACGAACTGTGACCTCTCTGACCGGAAATCGTAAATCCAATCACATAACTGAGACAACATTTCATAAGCATGCAATTTCACTACGAGCAGCTTGTGTGGTACAGTGTCAAAAGCCTTCCGGAAATACAGGAATACGGAATCGATCTGAAATCCCTTGTCAATAGCACTCAGCACTTCGTGTGAATAAAGAGCTAGTTGTGATTCACAGAAACGATGTTTTTCCGAACCCGTGTTGACTGTGTATCAATAGACCGTATCCTTCGAGGTGATTCATAATTTTTGAACACAATATATGTTCTAAAATCCTACTTCTAGTCGACGTTAACGATATGGGCCTGTAATTTAGTGGATTACTCCTATTATCTTTCTTGAATATTGGTGTGACCTGAGCAACTTTCCAGTCTTAGCGTACGGATCTTTCATGGAGCGAACGGTTGTATATGATTGTTAAGTATGGCGCTAATGCATCAGCATACTCGGAAAGGAATCTAATTGGTATACAGTCTGGACCTGAAGACTTGGTTTTATTAAGTGATTAGAGTTGCTTCACTACTTCAAGGATATTTACTTCTACGTTACTCATGTTGGCAGCTGTTCTCGATTCGAATTCTGGGACTTTTACTTCGTCTTCTTTTGTGAAGGCATTTCGGAAGGTTGTTGTCACGCAGAGAAGGCTTTGATTGTTTTTTGCCGCTAACGTACTTCACATACGACCAGAATGTTTTTGGTGTGCAAACTGATATAGGCGTCTCACATTGAACTCCGCGCTAAATTTCGAGCTCCTATAAATAATAGCCAATATGGGGATTTTGCGTCTGTTTAAATTTGGCATGTTTGTTTCGTTGTTTCTGCGACAGTGTTCTAACTCGTTTTGTGTACCAAGGAGGGTCAGCTCCGTCGTTTGTTTGTGTATTTGGTATAAATCTCTCAATTGCTGCCCATACTATTTATTTGAATTTAAGCCACATCTGGTCTACGCCTATATTATTAACTTGGAATGAGTGGACATTGTCTCTCAGGTAGGCGTCAAGTGAATTTTTACCTGCTTATTTGAATACGTATATTTTTCGCTCATCTTTCGAGGATTTTGGGATTACAATATTCAATCTCACTACGACAAACCTGTGGTCACAAATCCCTATATCGGTTTTGATGTTCGTTATTAACTCAGGATTATTTGTTGCTAAGAGGTCAAGTGTGTTTTCACAACCGTTTACTATTCGCGGGGCTCATGAACTAACCGCTCGAAACCATTTTCAGAGAATGAGTTTAACAAAATTTCGGATGATATTTTATGCGTACTTCCGGAATGAAACATGTATTTTCGCCAACATATCGAGGGTAAATTAAAGTCACCACCAACTATTATTGTATGATTTGGGTACATGTTTGAAATCAAACTCAAGTTTTCTTTGAACCTTTCAGCAAATGTATCATCTGAACTGGGAGGTCAGTAAAAGGATCCCATTATTATTTCATTCTCGTTGCCAACAATGACTTCTGCCCATACTAACTCACAGGAAGTATCTACTTCAATTTCGCGACAAGGTAAACTACTTCTGACAGCAACAAACACGCCACCGCCAACGATGTTTAGCTTATCTTTTCGGAACACCGTTAGGTTCAAAAATGGCTCTGAGCAGTATGGGACTTAACATCAGAGGTCATCAGTCCCCTCGAACTTAGAACTACTTAAACCTAACCACCCTAAGTGCTATGTCTGCGTAAGCATAAGAAACTAACGATCAATGTCTGACAACAATTTATTAGACTGTTCAGTTAAGCAAAACAAATTCTCCAAGTATAACACCAACACAAAACAATTATCCGTCTTTGAGTCACAACTACATACAAGAATAATGTCGAAAACAACTTAAATAATTTCCTACTAGTCTCCACCAGAGACTTCTCCGATATACCAAGCCTAATGCAGAGATCAGCGAGGCGATAGTAGTTAAGCTGGCCTAAGACGGACTTCAGCTGGTAGACGCCCTGCGACGGCGGCAGCTGCTGGATGGTCTCGATATACTGGTGTGTGGGGCGAATGCTGGAGGCGCTGAGGACATGGCCGAGGTACGTCATCTGAAGCATAAAAAAAGACATTTCTCCTTGTTGCAACGTAAGCCAGCAGCCTGGAGGACGCGGATGAGGTGGCGGAGGTTCCGGGCCAAGTCCGGAACAGAGGTGCCCACGACTAAGATGTCATCCAGGTAGTTCGCCATACCCAGAACGTCCTTCGCCATGGACTCCAGATAGCCTGAAAAATGGCGGGAGCGCTAGCAACCCCAAAAGGAAGGCGGTTGTAGCGGAAAAGCCCAAAAGGAGTGGAGATGACCAAAACAGCTTTGGATGGCTCATCCAAAGGTAAGTGGAGGTACGCATCCCTCAGGTCAATTTTGGCAATCACCTTGCCGCCAGCCCAACGGCTATGGGGAATGGGGCTGAGGATGCCCTCATCCTCCAGGCGTTGAAGCTCCTGCCGTAACTTGTCATGGAGGGCGAAAGGAACCAAGTGAGCCTTAGGGAATTTCGGGACAGCAAAGGGAAGGAGTTCGACGTGGGCCTCAAACCCTGAAACCCCCGGAGACAGGGTTGGAGAAAACAGCAAAGAATTCCTGCAACTGTTGCTGGAGGTGGTGACCCGCCGAAAGAGACTGGACCGCTGACTCTGAATCACGGATCTACAAGACCAATAAAGGGAAAAGATCCATGCCCAATATGTTCGTGGCCATGGGCACGGAGAGGACAAATATCCGAGCCTGAACATCATGAGAGCAGTACTGGTCCTGAGCAGAGAACCACCCTTGGAGGTTAATGATATCATTACTGTATCTCCGCAGCGCCGCATGAAAAGGATGGAGAGGTGGGGAACCCAAACAACGGTGGGAGCCAGCATCGATGATGGTGGCAGAAGACCCTGTATCCACTTGAAACAGGAGGGACACGCCTTCAACCTCTACCATCAGAGTGATTGCCGCCACTGATGGTAGAAAGACGGACTGAACAAAGGAAACCTGCAGCGGAGGGACGGAGTCGTCCTCCAGAGAGTCAGAAGCATCGATGAACGTGTGGTCACCGAGCATCGAAGAGTATGACCGGCACACCTCCGCTTTGTGGTCGTGTTTTCCGCAATCAACTCGCATGTGCGTAATAAAATGTTGCCGACAGGACAGTAAACCTTGCTGCTGTTGTGGCTGGGGCAGCTGACCCCGCCATCGCGGCGGCTAATCCGGTGGTGGAGGGGCCACCCCCCCTGTATCCAGAAATGGGGGAGGGCCCTCCATACGGGGGGAAATGCGAGACCCCTGTGAGGCATACTGGCGCTGCGACAGGTGGGCGACAAAGACCTGTGCAGGGGGAAACAACTCGGTCAACGAGGAAGTAGGCTGCTCATGAGCGCTGACAACATGTAAGCCAGTATCCAGCGATGGATCCTTCAATTTGAGAATATCGGTCCGCAAAGAACATCTGGAGCATGTACGAGAAGCATGTCCCGAATGAGCGCTGAACCATACAACTGTTTACACGACGGGTTACCACAAAAAAAACCGACAGTCCCGGGAGAGGCCTTAATGTGTGGCAACCCACTCCCTGTAAGATTGGGAGGGGAGCTTCTGACAACAAAAAAACTTGTGATGGGCAGCCGCCACGTGGACCTGAGAATCAAAATACCCCAACAAACTCGAAGCCAACTGTTCGTAAGAGAGAGCATGTGGCTCCGCGTTGGTGTGCAACTGCTGCAACAGATGCTATATTTCCGGACCGACATAGGCAAGAAGAATCGCGCGCCTCTGCACGTCGCCAACGACGTCATGCGCCTAAAATGTTCCAACCATGCTACATAATTTCCCCAAGGCTCCAAAGACTTGTCAAACTTAGGAAAAGTGGGAGGTGTGGCCCGCAGCCCCACGACAGGGGAAGCGGACGGAGCACTCAGTGACTGAGCCACACGGGAGACAGCAGACAGAGCCTGCAATTGCTGAATAATAAGTTCATTCGTCTGCTCCATACTCACTAAAAGCGCGAGGACGCTTGCTGAGGGCTGATCGATGCCCAGAATATTCTCTGCCATGGAGGAGAAAAAGCAACAAATACGTGAAAACTATGAACCAACTCGTCGGCACTGCTATTACTGCGTAAGCAGAAGAAACTAACGATCAAAGCCCAACAACAATTTATTGGACTGTTCAACTAACCTAAACAAATTCTCCCAGTACAATAAAAACAAAAAACAATGACCTGTCTTCGAATCACAACTACATACAAAAATAATATAGAAAACAACTGAAATAATTTCCTACTAGTCTCTGCCAGAGACTTCTCCGATATACCAAGCCTAATCCAGAGATCAGCGAGAAGATCCAGCCGAGCGCCTGCCTTTATAGCGCTTTGGAAGATGAGTACCTTGGAACTATTTTCTATCACGTGGTTTGACGTGCGAAAATAGTTCCGAGATCTGCAGCGACGTCTTCCTTATGTTTATGTGGGCCGGTTGTGGCCCCTGGTGGCCGCTTGTGTCATTGCTGTGGTGTTGTTGTTGTGGTTGTCGTTGTGGCCGTTCATCAATATTGCCTGTCGGTTGTGTAGTGCTTCGGTGTGCCTGCGAGGCGGGCAACCCGCGGCTGCAGCCTGTCAGTTTGGTTGCTGATACTCTAGACGCTGTGATGTCTGGTGGAGAAGGCCCCAGCACTAAGGACATCACACATATCGATGCCCGAGGCAGGATTCAAACCTGCGACCGTAGTAGTTTCGCAGTTCCGGACTGAAGTGCCTAGGTCCGCTCGGCCACCGCGGCTGGAACACCGTTAGTTTCTTCGCAAAAATTTCGGCTGAGCTTATATCCGATTTTAGCCAGCTTTCAGTGCCTATAACGATTTGAGCATCAGTGCTTTCTATTAGCGCTTAGAGCTCTGGTACTTTCCCAACACAGCTACGACAATTTACAACTGTTATACCAATGATTCCTGTATCGACGTTCTTCCCGTGTTCACCTTGCACACTTTGTGGCTGAACCCCTTCTTGTGTTTCCCCAAGACCCTCTGACCTAAACAACCACCCAATCCATGCCACACAGTCCCTGCTACCCGTGTAGCCGCCTCCTGCGTAAAGTGGACACCTGACCTATTCAGCGGAACCCAAAACCCAACCACCCGTTGGCGCAAGTCCAGGAATCAGCAGCCTACACGGTCACAGAACCGTCTGAGCCTCTGATTCACACCCGCCACTCGGCTCTGTACCAGAGGTCCGCAATCGGTCCTGTCGACTATGCTGCAAATGGTCAGCTCTGCTTTCATCCTGCGAGTGTCTCGTCGAGTCAGTCCACCTTTTAACAGCTTTTCAGTTCTGCTTTCATGTGTGACATGTGGCAAGTAAACTCACACTGGGTTCTGATGATGTGTAAATATGAACGTTATTTTTCTCTGTCATCAATGGGTGTGGCTCATTATCTGGAATGGTATAAGGTTTTAATGGCTTGGTTCAAATGGGTCTGAGCACTATGGGACTTAACATCTGTTGTCATCAGTCCCCTAGAACTTAAAACTACTTAAACCTAACTAACCTAAGGACATCACACACACCCTGCCCGAGGCAGGATTCGAACCTGCGACCGTAGTAAGGTTTTAATCATGTGAAAGTTCTTAGGAGGGGAACATTAGTCTTGTTTAGAAGTCGGAGTTTTGTGGTAGATTACGCCGTTTTGAATTGGGAATGTATTTCATTTCGAGCAATAGATGTGGCTCACTACGTTTAAGCACATAAAGTAGTAGTCATGAGTAGCCGCTCAAGTCGAGAAGTTAAGTTACAGTAAGTGTTAGGATAGAATTAGATTAAGTGTTGTAAGGTGGCATGATTTTGAGCCACATTACAACTACCACTCCGGAAAGAAGACCCTTTAATAGTATAAACATCGAGACAGGAAACCATTAACGATACTGACATCGGCTAGGGATCTTAATTTGTTGCAGAATATCTGCACGTTGGGCGATAATGAAGCGGACGGAGACGGGAGGCTGCCAGGAGAACGGGAAAGACATATGCGAGGCAGGCAGGCCTGAGAGCTGTAGACAACATCGAACGTAAGCTCCTGGAAACCCGAGGCGGGTGGATCGCGGCTTAGAGGGAGCCACGTGGCCGAGGACAAGGAGAAGACACAGGGGCTCGCTCACAAAACGCGTGGCGCTGTGTAGGTGATTTTCCGAACGGCCGGAGCAGAAGCTTCTGGAAGAGTCTGGAAACTTCTAGAAGCTTTGGTCGATTGCAAAACTGAGATTGGTCGGCGATCGGAAGCGAACGCCTTCCAGAAACATGATTGGCCACTCACATTAAAGGCGGAAAGGAGAACGAATAGGAGCTGCGAAAAAGCGTTGCGACTGTGAAAGACCTGTTCCTCGGGTGTCGAGGAGAGAGGTTGGTCTTGGCAACGTGTGCGACCTCGTTACTGGGACAGAGTACTTGTAGCGAGAGCCTGAGGATCGTTTGGTGTTCCACGGCTGCCGTGGGGTTGCCTACGGAAGCTTTTGGTGAGGTAGAATTTATGTTATCTCGCTGAGGCGACAACCTTTGCAGCGATAAGCGTTAGATCACTGTAGTGGTCATCCATCCGCAACGGCGGTAAGGGAAGTAAAGTAAATTGACGATCACGTGTCTTTTTCGTTCTATGCTGAAGCTTCACGTTGCTAGTCGTGAGTGTCATTCTAAATGTAATTGCAACTGCCATAGCTGATGTCAGTATTCCGCGCTTGGATTAACAACCGCGAATATATCACAGGACAGACTATTACCAAATGTGAATAGGCAGAACTAAAATGTTGCTCGTACTGTATAGGGTAAATTGCAGAAGAGTGAAGAATTTAACACTACTGACAGTGTCATTTCATAGTTAGTACTTTCCTTTGTCATTTTAATATCTCCTTATTTGTGTATTTCATGTTTGCAACCACCTGGTGGAGGCAGTATTTGTAGGTCAGCACATCTCTACATTCTACCATATACTGAGGATATTGTTAGAAACCAACCAGATTTGCATACGACTAGTTGATGTCACATGTAGAGCAAAGGATAAGCTTACCATTCTGGTGAGCGTATAAGTGTCAGGGAAAATAATTAGCGTTATAAAATCCGTTGTCACTAATACGTTTGGCTCGCAGGGTAACCCATCAGCAGAAAAGAGCAAAACAGAAGCCGTAGCAAAATGGTTCAAATGGCTCTGAGCACTATGGCACCTAACATCGGAGGTCATCAGTCCCCTAGAACTTAGAACTACTTAAACCTAACTTACCTAAGGACAGCACACACATCCATGCCCGAGGCAGGATTCGAACCTGCGACCGTAGCGGTCGCGCGGTTCCAGACTGAAGCGCTTAGACGCGCTCGACCACTCCGGCCGGCAGAAGCGGTAGCATACAGTGTTCTTGTCGTCGTACTGTTTTGTTCTCCTAGTTTGTTGTTTGCGTAATTAGTGAAGTATACCCTGGCAGAGAGGTTGCGAATTTCTGCAGCCTGGACCAGACGTGGAGGGAAGTGCATGAGCCGATGATTTTTGGGTCTTGCAGAGTGCAACTGCCGACAGTAATTTTCTTCTAGATACTTAGGTGGTTGCACAGAAAGCTATCAATAAGGCTGATTGTATTGCAGATATTTTGGGTACTGAAATGGTACAGACGCATTTAGTATTTCCGATGGACGTAGATTCTGCACCATCTGCGACGGCACTGCCTCCTCCAAACGTCGGAGGGGAAGAATGACCAAACGAATTCTAATGTTAATGGTCGGGCCGACGAGGATTGTGCCAGCGGATCAGGAGATTGACAAAACTGACAACACTTGCAGTGTAATGCGTGATGCAGGCGAAGGCTGCTGTGTAGTCCTAGGGCTAGATTTTCTCATCAAGCATCATCCCGAAACTAACTTTCGAAGACTTGCGATGGAACACAGGGGGATAATGTTAATGCTGGGGAAAGCTGTCACCAGTGAAATACCGTCGCAATGTTCGTTTGTCATGATAAGACAAATGCAGGCAAAAACGCTAATGCTTAATTTGCATGATATTGTGCCGCAAGGCACTGGGAAGTTGCTTTAGGTGACCGAAGGTGTTGCTAACTTAATACGATTCTGGACTTCGCCTGTGGGTAGGGAATCGTCGTTGAGTACGCAGAGCTCAGTGAGTGAGAGCAATTCTCCTGTTAATACTCACACTGAGACGTTATCTGAATTCCGTCCTTGTGGGTGGGAGTTCGCGTTTCTTGTCTGTAGAATACAGAGAGAAAAATATAGTTTTAGATTATACTAGACAGAGGACTGCCTTCTGCCATCCTAGTGTTTAATCAGTTTTTTTATTTTGTGGCTGGAGATCTTACATCGTCACACGCACGGCACAGCGGACACACCAGGAACCGTGGTGTTGGCCGTCGAATGGCGCTAGCTGCGCAGCATTTGTGCACCGCCGCCGTCAGTGTCAGCCAGTTTGCCGTGGCATACGGAGCTCCATCGCAGTCTCTAACACTGGTAGCATGCCGCGACAGACGTGTACGACAACCATCACTCCGACGCACCGGACGCAGTACATTCGATGATATTGCTAATTGCATCCGCTTATTAGGGCTGTAAAGCTGAACAGCTGTGTTCACGTGAGTTTCATTTCCACTGAGGTTGCACATCAAAGTAGATCATCTTCGAAAGCAGTGTCTTCTAGTGTTTGGGACGTAGATGATGTCAGTCATCTCACGTTATTTATATTAGATCGCGTAGCCATAAATAGGTGCAGATTTGGCCCAGTTGATCAATAATATTAGTCAGAAAATTCATTTGTATCTTTTTATGTCCGTTGCACATTGACATATACACATTTGTAATAAATAAAGGGGTTTTAATCTACAATAAATGTGTAAACAGGGACATTAATATTTACTAGTTACTAGTTTCCTTAATCATTCTTTTACTTCTATGTTGTGATCTATACGTTAAAGAGCAAGAAGGAGGAAATAATATCAACGTTAAGAGATCCTAAGATCTACTTCAGGGGGTAGTCAGACAGGGCCAAATCTTTACTTTTGCGTTCAGTATTTTCCATTGCGCACATTCATTTTTACACCCGCCTGGAGTAGCATCTAGGAAACCACACAAATACCTTCAGGAAATACTTCGTAACACTTAAATTTATATACGATGTTAGCAAATCCCTCTTTTTCATTAATAGTTTTTTTTTGGTATAGAAAGTCTTCATTTTGTAGTCTCTCTACTTCGGCCATCATCAGTTATTTTGCTGCCCAATAGTGCTTCTAGTGTCTCATTTCGTAATCTGGTTCTCTTAACACTACCTGGTTTAACCCTCGCATTACCAAGGGGGAGGGAAGGGGTACTTTATTCCTACGTTTCCAGAACACTGTAATCTAGTCATGTTCATTATATTTTAAAATTTTGAAAAAAATATGTATTTATGATTTTTTATGATTTTTTTCTAGCCGGCCGGTGTGGCCATGCGGTTCTAGGCGCTTCAGTTTGGAACCGCGTAACCGCTAGGGTCGCAGGTTCGAATCCTGCCTCAGGCATGGATGTGTGTGATGTCCGTAGGTTAGTTAGGTTTAAGTAGTTCCAATTTCTAGGGGACTGATGACCACAGATGTTAAGTCCCATAGTGTTCAGAGCCATTTGAACCAACCATTTCATTTCTTCTACCAGATTGCGTAACTGTTTTAAATTTTTCAGTAAAACTTAACGCAAAAATTTAGGTCTTGTCAGAGGATGTAAATTTTCAGAACAGGTGTCATTGTCATATTTTCAGGTTTAGGGCATAAATATATCTTTAAAAAGCATGATGTGCGTAAAAGACAGCGAAAATTAATGAAATCTATATATATATATATATATATATATATATATATATATATACACTCCTGGAAATTGAAATAAGAACACCGTGAATTCATTGTCCCAGCAAAGGGGAAACTTTATTGACACATTCCTGGGGTCAGATACATCACATGATCACACTGACAGAACCACAGGCACATAGAAACAGGCAACAGAGCATGCACAATGTCGGCACTAGTACAGTGTATATCCACCTTTCGCAACAATGCAGGCTGCTATTCTCCCATGGAGACGATCGTAGAGATGCTGGATGTAGTCCTGTGAAACGGCTTGCCATGCCATTTCCACCTGGCGCCTCAGTTGGACCAGCGTGCTGGACGTGCAGACCGCGTGAGACGACGCTTCATCCAGTCCCAAACATGCTCAATGGGGGACATATCCGGAGATGTTGATGGGCAGGGTAGTTGACTTACACCTTCTAGAGCACGTTGGGATACATGCGGACGTGCATTGTCCTGTTGGAACAGCAAGTTCCCTTGCCGGTCTAGGAATGGTATAACGATGGGTTCGATGACGGTTTGGATGTACCGTGCACTATTCAGTGTCCCCTCGACGATCACCAGTGGTGTACGGCCAGTGTAGGAGATCGCTCCCCACACCATGATGCCGGGTGTTGGCCCTGTGTGCCTCGGTCGTATGCAGTCCTGATTGTGGCGCTCACCTGCACGGCGCCAAACACGCATACGACCATCATTGGCACCAAGGCAGAAGCGACTCTCATCGCTGAAGACGACACGTCTCCATTCGTCCCTCCATTCACGCCTGTCGCGACACCACTGGAGGCGGGCTGCACGATGTTGGGGCGTGAGCGGAAGACGGCCTAACGGTGTGCGGAACCGTAGCCCAGCTTCATGGAGACGGTTGCGAATGGTCCTCGCCGATACCCCAGGAGCAACAGTGTCCCTAATTTGCTGGGAAGTGGCGGTGCGGTCCCCCACGGCACTGCGTAGGATCCTACGGTCTTGGCGTGCATCCGTGCGTCGCTGCGGTCCGGTCCCAGGTCGACGGGCACGTGCACCTTCCGCCGACCACTGGCGACAACATCGATGTACTGTGGAGACCTCACGCCCCACGTGTTGAACAATTCGGCGGTACGTCCACCCGGCCTCCCGCATGACCACTATACGCCCTCGCTCAAAGTCCGTCAACTGCACATACGGTTCACGTCGACGCTGTCGCGGCATGCTACCAGTGTTAAAGACTGCGATGGAGCTCCGTATGCCACGGCAAACTGGCTGACACTGACGGCGGCGGTGCACAAATGCTGCGAAGCTAGCGCCATTCGACGGCCAACACCACGGTTCCTGGTGTGTCCGCTGTGCCGTGCGTGTGATCATTGCTTGTACAGCCCTCTCGCAGTGTCCGGAGCAAGTATGGTGGGTCTGACACACCGGTGTCAATGTGTTCTTTTTTCCATTTCCAGGAGTGTATATATATGTATTGGTCATTCACTACGCCCCCATTTTGTAGTACACGTTATTGGAAACACGTTGGTACTGCTAGGTTTAATTCAAATACGTTCCATTACCTTTCATTTAGTTCCATTTAGGGTTATCTTATAATCCATTTTCAGGGCACTATCTATTCCATTCAACTGTTATTCCGATTTCTTTGCTGTCTCTGACAGAACTGGAGTGTCACTAGTAAACTTCAAAACGTTTATTGTTTCTCCCTCATATTTAATTCTGCTCACAAATTTATAATTGTATTCTTTACTGCTTGTTCAGTGTAGATGTTGAGTAACATCGAGTGTAGGCTACCCGAATGTGTAACTCCCATCTTCAAATTGCACAACTAGAAATCCAGCGGATGGAGTAGCAGAATTTATGTGCTTCAGCATGATTTGTTTTTTTTTTTTTTTCCTTTTGGGGCGGGGAGGGGTGGGGGTGAATCTGAAATACATGTCCAGCCTCATTATACATCTCTTCATTTTACCTGAGGACAGCAAAATTCATATATCAGCGCAAATATGGCAAAAATTCAAACTTTCTTTTCGGACAGCATGGATTCCCAAGAATTCACGTATTACCAGTTGTGGCGGAACATGTAGGAATGAGCGTCTCACCTATTTCAGTGCATTAAATGTTATTTTTGTAAGTTCCAGATGAGCAGAGTACATTGAGATACCTATTTCTAAATCGAAAAGTAAGCCAGATCATATCGAACCCACAAGCGAGAACAAAGAGAAAAGACGGTTGGAGATGCAGTAAAGGGAAATGTCGTTAGAGTGTATTGTGGGATTGGAGAAGTATGAGGACGGAAAAGGATTGTATCCTTTTCATGACTTTACGCCTCTTATTTTCAGATATCACTTTTAAATGACGAATGGTGGCCAGAGGAAAGTTGCTACCTCACAATATATCTGGACAAATAGCTTTTCATCTAAGTATAATTTGAGGCGTTTATGTAAACGTCCGATTTCTGAAGCTACTCTGTCCAGGGGGGTTTGACTCGAATGCTTTAACATTGACATTGTCCATGTCAACAGATGGTGCAGTGTAGGTGATCCCTCTAGTTGTAATTCTTTGGACGCCTCTTTGAAGAGCTACAAAAACCCTCATGTTTTGAAAGCTTTAAAATAAACGATTGCGTATAAGAATAACAGCAATAGAATAGCATAAATACAGTGAAAAGTTCTTTCATCAGCGTGATATCAGTTCCTTCATTTCGGGCTATTCTTCCCTTCTCAGAGAGTTTTTAGCACAAAGACATTCTAACATTGTTAGCTGCTTATTCCAGCGAGTATCCTTACACTGGCTCAGTGATCTATCAAGAGCGTTAAGAAGACCACTTTTGTTTACGTTATTGATGCGTTCTTTCGCCACAGTCAAAAGGCCATCAACTTATGGACAATTGACGCATATATACTCCGCATCATAATTATTTCGTAGCCTTGTATTGATCATAACGCAGGAACATTTCTGTCGTGAATAATCGCGCAGTGCAACGACGATGTTGGTATCTTGATCAGTAGTGTGCTGCATGTTTTTCAAAGCAGAGTCGTGGATACCAAGAGACATAAATCGTCTAAGCAATTCTCTTAGAATGTTACCGCCCGATTTGATTCATCTGTAAACTGAGTTGCAAACAAAATGCGAGATCTGAGAGTCCAGTCAACGAAACAGGAGACAGTACATATCAGCTAATGGTTTCTTCTCGCACTGGACGTCCACATGTCCGTAGTTGCTGAGTATTCACATTCTGTTATATGAGGAATTACCTCTGGCATAATTATATGTCGTAAGCTTTTAACACTTCCTTCCATGCACCGCGACACATTTGTGGGGTGAGACATAATGGCCTTTGCCGTGTCGATTAATGTCTGAACAAGTTCCATAAGACCTTCACCTCTTATAGTTCTATGCGACCTAACATTTCATGCACACATAGCCACGCATTTACCGACACTTACCTCCTGAGCAGGTTTAGCAAGTCGTCCCTCTTCCACATAAGACACTTGTTCATTAGACGCGCATGAATGGTGAGAAATGTGCGAAGTGCCACTTGACCCTTCAGCATGAGAGTAAATTTCACAGCACAGCGAACTGCAAACAAAATGAACGCTTTTCCTAACGCCACCCAAAATAGCCTTTAACACGGTCCAAACTGAACTTTTAAGATATGCTTCAAGCTGTGTGGTTCTCCACTCATCACTGATTAATTTTACTTTTAGTACCCTTTTTCTTGACATGCGCTCCTTCCTCTCCTGACCACGGTTAGTTTCCAACCTCATTTTGTGCGTTACGACAAAAATGAAGAAATCCCACCATCCCACTAAACACTGCTCTACTCACCGCTCGCAGCCGTAGCTCACAGCAGCGGTCAGTGCTACAAACAGCACGTATGCCGCAGCGCGCCAGCGCTTGCTCGAGGCACTGATGCAGTGACGTCACAGCCTCGCTCAGTGCGGAGCAGTGAGGCCGTGGCCCGTGGGCTGCGTCTCCATACGTGACTCTGCTGTGCCCGTGGCATACAAGTTGTTTCGCAACAGCACTGCTCAGCCCTTTGGGTGACGTCAGGGACTCGCTCGGCCCGAGACTGCTATAGCCCAGTGTCGCCACATGACTCTGCACCGTGCGGCCCGTCGGACCTCGATGCGGCTGCCGCAACAGAACCGGCAGCGCGAGGCAAGGCTCATACGTGTGTCATGGCTAAGGTCCAGGAAGGTCCGAACCTCGATGCCGACCTCTGCTACAAAGTGCACAACCAGAGTTCGAGCTCAGCCGGTCGTCACCGACAGATTGACAACATACAAGCCAACTGCGATGTCACTCCAGTAGTTGCTGCATAAATTCCCAAGGGCAGATACGTCCCTGTACTTTCTTAACCTCTTATCCTCAGAACAATTATTCCTCTGAAATTTTAAGTTACTCTATCTTGTAAAAATATCTCCTGTGCCAATGAAAATGATTTGTTTATTTACAACATGTCAAATTGTGTATTGTTTTTTCTTGTATACACCAATCTTGTAATTTTGTTATACAGATGACTTAAATGACTACTCATGTAACAGCCATTATCGTAGTAAAATATATCGTAGGAAAATGTAAGACACAAAAAAAATATCTTTCTTTATGTTTATGAAATATCTGTGTACCAGTAAGACCACAAATGTTAATAAGTACATGTAATAGTTTCTACGATAATGAAGAACAGAGAAGCCTTCACATTTTTTTCTCCCATCAGCTTCCAGTTTCGTATCGTCCTTTGTTCTTCAGCTTTCGCTATGAACGCTTCTATCTTGTTAGCTCTTAAGAACAATTAACATACGAGGGGCGTTTGAAAAGTCCCTGCAAGGGTCCAACATTGTTCTACTTTGTTGATCCCTTCCAAATAATAGGAATTGTCCAACGCTGCAAAATAGCTAATAGTTGCTGCAGTCACCTCCTCGTTTGAATAAAATATTTGTTCCGCCAGCCATTTCTTCGAATTGGGGAACAAATAGTAGTCTGAGGGAACCAAGTCTGGAGAATAGTGGGGTATGGGAAACGAGCTGGAATCATATTCCCATTAATTTTGCCACCATAACTGCTTAGGTTTGTCCTGGTGCATTGTCATGATGGGAAAGGACGGTCCTATAACAATGAATGATATTCACCTGTAATAGTTTTACCCTTTTCCAAATAGTCGATGAGGATTATCCCTTGCGAATCCCAAAAGACAGTCGCCATAACCTTTCCGGCCGTAGGAATCGTCTTCGCCTTTTTTGGTGCAAATTCTCCCTTGGTAACCAATTGTTTAGATTGTTGGTTGGTCTCACGAGCATAGTAAGGTATCCATGTTTCATCCACAGCGACGAAACGACGCTCAAAGTTCTGCGGATTCTTCTGAACAGCTGCAACCATCCTTGCAACATTTCGCAAAATTCCGTTTCTGGTCAAGCGGGAGCAATCGCGTAACGCATCTTGCGAATAGCTTTCTCATGTCCAAATGATCATGCAAAATATTATGTAACCGTTCCTTCGAGGTGCCCGCTACACTAGCAATCCAGCGCACCTTAAATCTTCTGTCATCCATCACCTTATCATGAATTTTATCAATGGTTTCTCGAGTCGTAACCTCCACAGGTTATCCAGAACTTTCAGCATCAAATGGCTCTGAGCACTATGCGACTTAACATCTGAGGCCATCAGTCCCCTAGAACTTAGAACTACTTAAACGTAACTAACCTAAGGACATAACATACTTCCATGCCCGAAGCAGGATTCGAACCTGCGACTGTAGTGGTCGCGCGGTTACAGACTGTAGCGCCTAGAACCAATCGGCCACTCCGGCCGGCTCGTTCAGCATATGGCCTTATGGCCACTCCTAAAATTTTGAAATCGCTTATAAACTGTTCTAATCGAAGGCGCAGAGTCACCGTAATGTTTATCAAGCTTCTGTTTAGTCTCCTGAGGAGTTTTGCCTATCATAAAGTAAAGATTGATCAGCACACGAGATTCTTTTTCGTCCATTTTTTGACAATCACTCTACTTCCTTGACTGACACGAATGCATAACACATAACACAAAGACCAATATGACTGAAACTTGCTGTGTGTTCTTTCCAAAGATGCTACTAACTTAACATGGCCTCGTTAGGCGCCAGGTGTGGCATCTCTCGGTCTTTGCACAGACTTTTCAAATGACCCTGGTATTCACGTATATTTAAATTAATACCTTTCAGATGCATTAATTTAAAAAACTAAACATATTTCTTTGTATTAATGTCTTTGTCAGCTTTGTATACAGCTATTCGTGAAAGAAATGCAAAACTGCTGACGTGGAGCCCGTCCTCCGTTGGTGTGATCCAAATACTGATTAGCAATTTATCAGATCTTTTATGGTGCACCAAAGAACCTACAGTCTTTCGGAAACGAAGTTCGATACTCAACTAACTATACCGCATAATGCGATTGGCCGATCACGTTATGCACTTCCCTTATGAAAATAACCTTGGAAGCCACATCTGTAACTTTGCGTTTCTCTCGAACACCAACCTGCAGTAATAGGAAATCACAACAGGAATTAACAGGATATGCCCCATGAAACTAAGTTGTGCCATAAATTTCTTGTTTTCCCCAGTTCGACTCAGTATCTTCTTATCAGTTATTCGACTTGCAGTGCCCCCACTATTTTTCGGCGCTACTGGGTAAAATTGTGATGTTGCCATGGCTGTTGCAAAAGATCTTGGGAATGGGCCAGCTGAGCACCGACGTAACACCATTACGTCAGATGCTGCAATGCCAGTGGTAGATTCCCACATTGTGCTCCAGGAAAATAGCTGGCACCGCCATAACGACGACACAGCAGAAATTCGTTGGTAGCCCGTAACTACACATCCAATCAGCAAACTTCTTATCGTCTACATGTTTGCAATCTGTGATTTGCAAAGCAATTGCGCTCTATCCCAAAATAAATTACCATTATTTTCAGTTAAAGGTGCCGCAGTCTGGTAGCTACTATTTAAGAGGAGAGGCGTTGCCGCTCCACGAGGTGAGATGAGTCTATCAGCACCCATCACGAGATTTGGCCTCCACTAACTGTGGGCCCCTGCTGCTGGTTTTAAGATCAGTGCTGTGAACTTGGCATCTTCCAGCCTGTCGGCCAACTACCAGGTGCAATTTGCCTTCGGCCATAGAAGGAAGTCATTTGAGACCATGGCCACCTGTTGTGTCAGTTGCTTAACACTCACTGTCTTCAGCACACACTGTGGAGGACGTTCCACCACGGAATGTTCCAGGTTGTTCTTCAGTAAAATGTATGACTTATAGTGAACTTTTTATGAGCCGATCATTATGCCAACAACAATTCACCTCCTCAACTCCGACCTCCACGTGTAGAGGCAATCCATCGTGGACCTCCACATTATGATGTCATAAGTTTGTGTCACGTCTAAATTTCAGTGACAGGGGAACCTTGTCAGCCACCCTACCTGGAGACAATGACTCTCGACTACCTCAGGGTGGCAGTTTCGTCGACACACAGCATCAGTATGCAGTGGGTGAGTACACTGCCTGTTCTATATTTCCTCCTTTGCGAGTATCACTTCGAGTCGGTGCACCTGTCAGCAGCTTTTTAAATCTGTTTTCATGTGTGACATGTGTCAAATTAACTCTGACTGTATTCTGAGTATTTTCTCTATCATCAATGAGTGTAGCTCATTGTCTGGAAGTGTATAAGGTGTTAACCATGCGTAGCTATGGAACGCAGGGGGATAATGTTCAAGCTCGGGAAAGCTGTCCCCAGTGGAATACTGTCGCAGATTTCGTTTATCATGATAGGACAAATGTGGACAAAATCACTAAACCTTAATTTTCATGGTATATTCGCACAAGGCACTGGGAAGTTGCTTTAGGTGACCGAAGGTGTTGCTAACTTATACGATTCTGGACTTCACCTCCAGGTAGGGAATCGTCGTTGAGTACGCAGCGTTCAGTGATTGAGAGCACTTCTCCTGTCTATAGTCACCTTGAAACGTTACCTGAATTCCGTCCTAGCGGCTGGGAGTTCGCGTTTCTTGTCTGTAGAATACAGAGAGGAGAAGATAGTAATAGATTATACTAGTCGGGGGACCGCCTTCCCCCATCCTAGTGTTAGTGAGTTTTTTATTTTGTGGCTGGAATGCTTTCATCGTCGTACACGCACACGAGATCCATCACTGTAGTACATTCGGTGATATTGCTAATTGCTTCGGCGTATTAGGTCTATAACGCTGATCAGCTGTGACAGTGTAAGTTTTATCTCCACTGAGGTTGAAAGTAGTGTCTTCTAGTGTTTGGGACGTAGATTATATAAGTCATCTCACGTTATTTATATTAGATCACGTAGCCATAAAAAGCAGCAGATTTGGGCAGTTTGTCAATAATATTAGTCAGCAAAATTCATTTGTATCTCTTTATGTCCATTGCACATCCACACATAAACATTTGTAATATATAAAGGTATTTTAATCAACAATAAATGTATAAGCAGAAACAACATTTATAATTTAGTAGTTGCTAGTTCCTTTAATCATTCATTTATTTTTATGTTGTAATTTATATGTTAAGGGCAAGGGGGTGGAAATAATATCACCGTTAAGAGATATTAAGACCTGCTTCAGGGGGTTGTCAGACAGGGCCAAATCTTTATTTTCGCGTTTAGTATTTTCCGTTGCGCACATTCATTTTTACATCCGCCTGAAGCAGCATCATGGAAACCATACAAATACCTTCAGTAAATACTTCCTAACATTATTATTTATATTCGATGTTAGTAAATCCCTCTTTTTCATTAATACTTTTCTTGCTACAGTGACACTTCATTTTATATCCTATCTACTTCGGTCATAATCAGTTATTTTGCTGCCCAATAGTCCGTTTAGTCTCTCATTTCGTAATCAGATTCCATAACACTTCCTGATTTAACGCACGTGATACCAAGGGAGACGGAAGGGGTACTATTTGCCTACCTTCTCAGAATACTGTAATCTAGTCATGTACATTATATTTTAAAATTAAAAAAATATATTTGCTATATTTAATGATTTCTTCTACCAGATATCGTAATTGTTTTAAATATTTCAGTAAAAATTAAAGGAAAAATATAGGTCTTGTCAGTGGATGTTAATTTTCAGAACAGGTTTCTTATTCATATTTTCAGGTTTAGGACACTTCTTACGAATAAATACATCTTTAAAATGTATGTTGTGCGTAGAAGACAACGAAAATTAACGAAACCCGTATATCTTTGTCTTCATCATATATTACGCCCCCCTTTTGGTGAATACGTTACGGAAAATCCGATGGTACTGCTAGGTTTAATTCGAATAGGTTCCATTACCTTTCATTTAGTTCAATTGAGGGTTATCTCATAACCCCTTTCGAGGGCACTGTCAATTCTATTCAAGTGATTTTCCAAGTTCTTTGCTGTCTCTGATAGAACTGCAGTGTCACCGGTACACTGCAAAATGTTTATTGCTTTGAGAGACACCCACATGCCTTGCTCATACTGTGGCATCAAGCAGTCTGGCTTGCAAGATGAGTGGCCTGCCAATCGCAAAACATCAGTGACTGATTGTGAACTCTAGTAACCACAATTAAGCTACAAATTAACCTCCTGTTTAAATATTTCGCAACGGAAACGGATAACGCACATCTGACTATTAAAAATTTATACAACTCCGATTGTTCACTACGCACTGGCAGTACCACATTTTCTTTCTCACCCAACGGCTTTGGTCAAAACGTAGGCATCGCACTGAATATGAATGGCGCACACGTTATAAATTCTGGATACCATGACTACACACTATTCGAAGAACAAGGCCACCAATCTTTTTCTTTTAACTATCTTTTTTATTCAGATAAATTCTACTATGATTCACAGATAACCTAGACACACCATTACATTCTATACTACAATTACACATGAGAAACTCCGCCCAGAGGGCATGGCTTTACATTGGTGATTCTCTGTCTTATGGTCTCGTAATTACCTAACGCTACAGTGCACTTTCCTTACAGTACTCACCAGGTGGAAGTGCTCGTCTCTAATTTCAAGTCCCGCACACGCCATTTCTTAAATATTTCCAACTTGTAGTACACACGCCAGTAATTCAGCTTAACTTTAGCACTCGGAAGTATTTCAACTTAATACTAGCACTCGCAAGTATTTGAACTTATTGTTACACGTGTGACGGTTGGTCACTTCCGAAGAGTACTACAATCCCCTTAATATTACCTGCCTGACATTTAATTCTCCCCACAAATCTTCCTGAAATAGAGAAATAATTATTCCAAACTACTCTTAAGTATTTCACATGCATACCATCTCTCCACTCTTTTGTCTTTTACGGAGCACACCTAACACAGGTCTTACCAACACAAGATCCAGCGCCAGAGTGCTGAAACATGTCCGTACTTCAGGTCAGCTCGCTCCTCCGTCAAGGTGGGGGAGCACCACGTTACCGCATTGGTCAGCCACATTTCAGACGCTCAAATCTCAGGTAAATTTCACCTCTTTGGTTCCACCAAAGGTGACCAAAGGACCGTCTCAAAGATGATCATATATTGCACATTCACTATCTGCAGTTAGCAGACGACCATACATTCATTCATTTCACAGATCTCACCAAATTGGATCTAGGGATTTATTTTGTGGGAGTGCACATGTGATCAATTAAATAAATAAATTGTCATTATTTCCTACACTTGTATCCGGCTTTGGTGTATTAAGTGAAATTGAGTTATTATCCACAAAAAAATATGTTGTTCTGACAAGAATAATGAAGAATGTTGTACCTATTTTCAATGTCGGGCGGTACTGTACCCTTTCACCACCGGCTACCCATGCAAAAAAAAAAAAAAAAATAAATAAATAAATAAAATAAAAAATAAAAAAGTAAATCACAGTACTATCCTTGCAATGCGAGGGTAGTTCCGAACATTTTTTTAAGAAAGCTGTATTCGAACAAACGTAGCAAGTCACGATTATAACCAGAAGGAGACCTTAGCCCCTCGTGACCTCAGGTACATGACCAAATGCTTTTACTTTACCAACTTACTGACACAGTTGTCGCATTATTGTACTCTCCACAATCCGGAGTATCGTACACATACAAATTTACAACAATCCAAATGACAAATAAAACATTACATCATACAAATAAAAAAATGGTGAGATGAAAATTTGCTTAGTTATCTGGATCTCCGTTGTTTTTAGGAGTAATCCAAACTTTACTAATTCTATAACAAATAAAAAAATCCTAACTGTACTCATGAAATTTTAAATAGCTCACTATCCACACAGAGCAAGTAATCTGACATACATAAATTTCTGGGTAATAATCTTTACACAGCAATGTCTAAATACAAAACAAAATCAATAAAAGAAAAAAAATTGCGTACACTAGTTACATGTAGAATGTCAGGCTCCATACCAGTACTTTAAAATGTACATCAAACCTACAGAGAAATAAAACTGAGAAAAAAACAATGAAATATAACACAAGTCACATACTGATTACGTAATATAGTCAATCTAAGACACAATGTCATACCTCATTAACTATCATCACTTAAGCAAATGCCACCACTACTCGACTGTGAGTTTAAACCTTATCCTTGTCCAGCAGAATAAATACATGCTGCTGAGCTAGTCAGTCCATCAACTATGATCAATACACGCAGTAAATAGTTAGCAATAAGTGCTTGAATCCACCAGTAGCTCTCGTATTTTACTCTACTGCTCATTTCTCTGTTGTTACATGTTTAGACGACAAGAACTTGCATTTCGGCTAGACTCTGTTACACTTCAATGTGAAATGTCACCACTGTGGTAATGCAAATAAGTGGCTTCAGTCAACACACCAACTAGATTATTACTGTCCACGACATCAAAATGCATCAGTTAATTCCGATATTTGTTGTCCATTGCAAACTCTTGTCCCCTGTGGCAAACTTACCGACCAATGCAACAAGAGTCACTATTTTAGTATTACGACACTGGCTGGTAATTAAAGCATCCTTGTACCAAATATTCTAATGAACATGCTACATGAACTTGGTAACCCAGAACAAACAAGAAAAACACACTAACTATTCTAAACACATATGTTACTGAAATACAATTACACTTGCTGTCCCTTCAAGAACAAAACATATAAAAAATTTACATAATTACAAATACAAAAACATTATTCCCTATCTTGTTAGTCACACAGAACCATTTCATTCTGTGATTTTCTTAGGGTCAAAAAGTTGCTGACAGTTTTCCTAGAAACACTGCCTCAGTGTCAAAGCTCTTCCATGGTTACCCGGACAAAAGTCTTTAGGTCAATCAAATCGGCATCTTGAACACGCACTGAACAGTAAACTGTATCTCACATTAAACTCAAATGTCATAGTCACTCTCAGATTACCATCCACACGAATTTGGTCGTCCAGAAATGGCCCTACAACTAAAATTACCCAGGGTCCTTTCCTTTCAGTTCACGGTGTAATTCAAAGTCTTTATGTTCCAACAAACAGAACTTATTCTGGAACCAATTAAAGAAATGTCTCCTACTACAAATGCAAATGTCAGTGTCCCACTTTGGTTTCTGGTGTTCAGAGAATAATTAGTCACCAAACGACAACTGTCCTCTTTAAGTATAACTAGCGTCCCACATGCATTTTACAAAGCACACTTAACAAGTCACTCCCAAACGTTTATGGATCCCACCGTCCAGTGGTCAAGACAAAAGAAACCAATCGTCCTGTCTGCTAAAGACAAAATCTTTTCCACCACTCACAATGTGGAAACACCAGTCCTTCACTTTCCAACTTATTGAGACATACGAGCAGTCATCTTGTTTCACAGCTCCACAGTCCAGTACTAGTTAATAGCTGCTGTTAAAAAATCCCTGCCGGACTCTGCCACGCCGGCCGAAGTGGCCGTGCGGTTAAAGGCCCTGCAGTCTGGAACCACAAGACCGCTACGGTCGCAGGTACGAATCCTGCCTCGGGCATGGATGTTTGTGATGTCCTTAGGTTAGTTAGGTTTAACTAGTTCTAAGTTCTAGGGGACTAATGACCTAAGCAGTTGAGTCCCATAGTGCTCAGAGCCATTTGAACCATTTTTTGATTCTGCCACGCGTTGTTCATTCTACCGTCGCGCCGCCGACAGGCGAGCCATTGAGCAGGAAAACCACCCGCTGTTGCCTCTGCGGGATACCGTCTCCATTCGTATTGGTGGCGCAACTTATGAGTGGCAGGGTAGGTGCGTGCCGCCCCAGGCCGTTGACCTGTTGTAGCGGGCGCGAGGAGTGTACCCCGACCAACAGTGGAGTGGGGAGTTCAGAGGCTCTGTCACCTCTCCCATGCTGACGTCAGCTTGGCCTCCCACATTTTTATGCAGGTATGGGCACGTTCTGCGTGGGCACCTACGCGCTACGACACCCAATCAGTCAGACCCTTCCGTGCATCTCGCAAAATTACAGACAAAAGAATATTCTTAGTATTTAAATACTCATTTATTGCATGTATGATCTATTAGATACATTGGTAACAAAAGAATCTTTGTTCTAAAAGATATAAAATCATACACCCTTGTTTTCTACAAATACATCAACATATATCCCTTCTCTACATACAGCCCACACTTGTGCTATTGATTGTAACTGTCGTCCCTCATACAAAAAATGAAAGTGTTAAAAAAAAGAATAAGAAACAATCTATACAGCTCATAATTACAATATCAAATAGTAGACTACTTTAACATCCTATCACAGGGAACATATTAGAAACTGTTGATTCTAAAACTACAATATACAACGCACCTTTGTGCTTGTGACAGACTGAAATTAATACCCCATGAAAGTGTTCCAACAAAAAAATAAGAAACAATCTGTACAGCTCACAATTACCTATTACGTAATATCAAATAGTAAACTATTTTTACATCCTAACACAATAAACATTTTAGAAACTGATGACTCTAAATCTACAACATACACAGCAACTTTGTGCTTGTGACAGATTGTAATTAGTATCTCTTTACATATTTTTACCTTTTATTATATATAACAACATTTCTAGGACATGTATGTACCATCCACATGACGTCATATCCTGACCTACCATCGAGGTTCATCCAAATCAAACAGTAAAGCACAATAATGTTTTACTTATTGATAGGTAGCATCCCCTTTACAGGCGTGTGCACATTGATCACACTACTCTACGACTCTCACTCACCTGACACCACATTTTCCTTCACATTCGATCCATTAATACACCAACGGAATAGGTCTAGCAGTCAGCTAACCTTAACACCACCACACTCACGTCAACATAACATACCTTTGCTCCCTTATACTCAACAACATAACACATCGAGTTGTTTCGGAGATAGCATTACAGTCTCTGATTTCGTCCTTTCACTCTGGCACCTCTCTCCATCGGCTTACCTCTGCATTCACTGTACCGATTATTCGTGCTGCTAAATATCAACTTAGAATTGCGACATTTCATCTAAGAACAAAAAATACACAAATCATTCATCCTGCAAAATAACTGTACACATTCTTGGGACCGTTTTGATTAGTTGTACTGGTACCAGACTTCAACAACAACAACAAAAATATTCCAGAATGAGAATATTATTTTTGCCGTATTGCAAATTTTATGGTAAGAATTAGATTTACACTTATATTACATCTTACGCCAGTATTCCACAACGTTCACCAGCTGGATCTCATGCTCCTTTTGTGTCCTTTCACGTTGTCCTCATCTCTTCATTCGTATTTCGGCTCTCTGTCCGTCCATCATTCCCTGATCTTCCTTCTCCATTCGCTTCAATCTCGATTGCAGCATACACAGGCCTCTCTGTAACATACATCTAAGACATTTCCACATTATTCAATTCTACTCACCTTTATTTACCACTGTTTCATCACGTTGAATCTCTCTTCATTAATCACACTGCTTCACGTCGCTTCTCTCCTTAAATATCACCTTTATCTACTACTAATTATCACGTCGCTTCTCTCTCTATCTACCATCTTTATCCACTCATTAATCATCACGTCATTTCTGCTTGATCCATTATTCATATGACAAAAAATACGTACATACACCACTCTGTCGACACCTGTTCATGACTCATTCGACCAGTCTATTCCGTCATACTTTCTGACATCCCACCTGAAAATTCTTATGTTCGATTTGACCCTGCACAGCGTTACACACCACAAATAAATACACTGACTATCAACCATAACTCGCCTACTTTCGATCTATCCTTAACTTTTCCATAATTTGATGTTAGAAATGTGAAGAAGCCCACACAATTGTTTTACCTTGATCGTCTCAATGAGTACAGCATTTTCATGGACAATCCGCCTCACTCTGAATGGTTCATTATACACAGTAAAGAATTTGCTAGTTAGTAATCTGTGCTTACATGGAAATTAAATGTGTGCAGAGAATACACAATCTGGGAGAAAGGGACAACACAAGTGTTAGAAACCTTGGTGCCAGTGGGCTCTTTCCCTAACACCAGATTCCGAACAACCATACGCAGCACTTCATTATAACTGTCACCACGACAATGACATACTATATATCAGATGGCAGCTAATCTAAAAACTTCGATCACATAGCTAATGTTACCTGTAACAGCAGCCGGCCGCGGTGGTCGTGCGGTTCTAGGCGCTGCATTCCGGAACCGCGGGACTGCTACGGTCGCAGGTTCGAGTCCTGCCTCGGGCATGGATGTGTGTGATGTCCTGAGGTTAGTTAGGTTTAAGTAGTTCTATGTTCTAGGGGACTGATGACCTAAAGCTCAGAGCCTTTTGAACCATTTTGTAACAGCATTTTAAATCTACCCCACGCCATACAGATCACAATGTTGACTTTTTACATTACGTGTTAAGTACCTGCAGTAGTCAAATCGCACTAATTAAACTGTACTCATTGGCATTACTACATAACGTTTTTAGCAACTGTTTTTTTTGAGGAAACAGTCCTTTTACTTTAGTGTTCCAAATCAAAATTTGCAAATTTTTATATGCCTTACTGTCTATTTGCTCTGAGAGACCAGCCTAACAGATGTCTTTACTGGTATTTTATTCTATGATCAGAAGTATGGTATTTGTATTCCTACATATCAGTAGAGTATGTCTGCTACATGGACAATTTTCTGTGCCAGCGGCATGTGTTTTAAGGCAATATGCTAAGGGCTGATATGTTGGATTAGTTTCTCCTATCCACCAATCCATTAAGACGGGAATGAAATGCCAGGATTCCATGCCCTCCTGTCATTAAGACAGTTTCTGCCGTTCCTATCCTCGACTCCGTCTGACCTATGAGTCGTGCCTGCGTTCACGATGTTGCTCTCGTAACCCAGTTCCTGTTACAAGTGCTGAAATGATGCAGAATCGTGTAATCCTATGCCTGCTATCGCTATATCTCTGCGCAATTTCACTGGCAACTTCATTGTTCAGATCCTAATGAGGTCCCCAGGTTCGTATGGCACATCCAAATACCTATTTCGTCTCAGCATTTCCTGATACTACACCACTGGATCTCATATACCACCTTCGTTACAATTTGGCATCATCAATATGCTTTGCTTAACCTGGTCCTGCTTACTTTTCGACCAGAATTCATCTAAAAACTTGTCACAAAATGTCTTGTAGCTACTATAGTCTTTAATAACTTCCTGCATTTTCGCTCTAGCATCGTCCCGCCAATGGTTACACACAAACTTCATTTTGAGGAGCGGTCCCCACGATGAAGGTAATGAATCTTGAAATTGAGACAGCCACAGGCATGGATGTTGGTAGTTATCAGGATCCGGAAAACAAGTGTACGTTTGTACCGACACGAAGTGCCTTCTTCCGCATTTATGTTTTCCGACCTTGGACTATAGCCAGTTGGGTTTGCCACCTGCTTTATCCGACACAACCGTTCTTCCAATTCTCTGAGTTCGTCTTCCTCTTTGATTCGCTCATCCGGCAACATGCCCTAGGTTCTATAATATCACTCTCTAATGCAATTATTCGTGCCTCCAAATTATTGGGTTTTTCTTTCACGGCGTCACATACTTGCTTCAACGCACCCAGATTCTTCTCCCCTCACCTAACCGATTATTAACTGCGGACAGACGCAGCTTCCTCATTGCCTCTTTATTTCCCTTATCCACTGCCTCCAATCTTTCTTTACTATCTTTATCCATCGCTTCCAATCTTTCCTTATTATCTTTATCCATCGCTTCCAATCTTTCCTTATTATCTCTATCCATCGCTTCCAATCTTTCCTTATTATCTTCATCTTCCATCCTCTGTACAAACTGCATTAGCACATTGTAATTTGGTACTTTCAGTGTGCTCACCTCGTTTGCCTGAGAAACCATAGCTTCGCTAAGGGTAGCTACACTTTCACTGCATACCTGACCTAGTACCGCCTCGCCAGCGTCGTCGGGAAAAGATCCCGATTGTGGACAAAGCCCGCCGCCTTAAGGATCACCTAGCTGCGGTCCACTTACCAATTCAGCCCCTTCCGAATGTTTGCCGTTCTCACTCATTAACCCAAGGTCGACACTTACTTCCTGCTCCACTGCTACGTTCACCCCAGAATCACTCTTCTCCATGGTAACTCCACTTTTCGACTGCGACCTAGTTACTACGGACATTTCGCAAAAAAAATTTATACAACGATCTTCCAGCCTTGGACGACATAGCAATCAATTACATAAAAAAATAAAAGATCCTCACCAATCGAGAAAGAAATTGCAAACAAAAAATTTTACTTCTTAGCGCTATCACAATATACGTAAAAATCTTGACAAATCCCATAAAAACATTTTAAAAAATCTTAACAGCAAATCCTAACAGCACAATCCTGGCAGGGTCGAAATTATGAGAGGCACCCACATGCCTTGCTCATACTGTGGCATCAAGCAGTCAGGCCTGCAAGATGAGTGGTCTGCCAAGCGAGTGGATTTATTCTTATTTATCGCAAAACATCAATGACTGATTGTGAGCTCAAGTACCCACAATCAAGCTACAAATTAATCTCCTGTTTGAATATTACGCAACGGAAACGGATAACGCACAACTGACTATTAAAAACTTACACAAAAAGGATGATTGTTCACTATGCATTGGCAATACCATAACTTCTTTCTCACCCAACGGCTTTGATCAACACGTACCCATCGCACTGAATATGAATGGCGCACACGTTATAAATTCCGGATATCATGACTACACACTATTCGAAGAACAAGGCCACCAATCTTTTTCTTTTAACTATCTTTTTTATTCAGATAAATTCTATTATGATTCACAGATAACCTAAACACACCATTACATTTTATACTACAATTACACATGAGAAACTCCACCCAGTGGGCATGGATTTGCATTAGTGATTCTCTATGTAATGGTCTCGTAATTATCTAACGCTACAGTGCACTTTCTGGATAGGATGGTGGATCTTTTGCTATATCTCACACTTCGACTCTCACACCCATCATCACGAAAATTTCCTCCAGACCGAGGGGTACAAAAAGGAACATGAATTACCCACTGCGTCTGAACCTACATCTACATCTACATCCATACTCCGCAAGCCACCTGACGGTGTGTGGCGGAGGGTACCTTGAGTACCTCTATCGGTTCTCCCTTCTATTCCAGTCTCGTATTGTTCGTGGAAAGAAGGATTGGCGATATGCCTCTGTGTGGGCTCTAATCTCTCTGATTTTATCCTCATGGTCTCTTCGCGAGATATACGTAGGAGGGAGCAATATACTGCTTGACTCTTCGGTGAAGGTATGTTATCGAAACTTTGACAAAAGCCCGTACCGAGCTACTGAGCGTCTCTCCTGCAGAGTCTTCCACTGGAGTTTATCTATCATCTCCGTAACGCTTTCGCGATTACTAAATGATCCTGTAACGAAGCGCACTACTCTCCGTTGGATCTTCTCTATATCTTCTATGAACCCTATCTGGTATGGATCCCACACTGCTGAGCAGTATTCAAGCAGTGGGCGAACAAGCATACTGTAACCTACTTCCTTTGTTTTCGGATTGCATTTCCTTAGGATTCTTCCAAAGATTCTCAGTCTGGCATCTGCTTTACCGACGATCAACATTATATGATCATTCCATTTTAAATCACTCCTAGTGCCTACTCCCAGATAATTTATCGTATTAACTGCTTCCAGTTGCTGACCTGCTATTTTGGAGCTAAATGATAAAGGATCTATCTTTCTGTGTATTCGCAGCAGATTGCACTTGTCTACATTGAGATTCAATTGCCAATCCGTGCACCATGCGCCAATTCGCTGCAGATCCTCCTGCATTTCAGTACAATTTTCCATTGTTACAACCTCTCGATACACCACAGCATAATCTGCAAAGAGCCTCAGTATATTGTGAATAGCAACGGTCCTATGACACTCCCCTGCGGCACACCTGAAATCACTCTTACTTCGGAAGACTTCTCTCCATTGAGAATGACATGCTGCGTCCTGTTATCTAGGAACTCCTCAATCCAATCACACAATTGGTCTGATAGTCCATATGCTCTTACTTTGTTCATTAAACGACTGTGGGGAACTGTATCGAACGCCTTGCGGATGTCAAGAAACACGGCATCTACCTGTGAACCCGTGTCTATGGCCCTCTGAGTCTCGTGGACGAATAGCGCGAGCTGGGTTTCACATGACCGACTTTTTCCAAACCCATGCTGATTCCTACAGAGTAGATTTCTTGACTCCAGAAAAGTCATTATACTCGAACACAATACGTGTTCAAAAATTCTGCAACTGATCGACGTTAGAGATATAGGTCTATAGTTCTGCACATCTGCTCGACGTCCCTTCTTGAAAACGGGGATGACCTGTGCCCTTTTCCAATCCTTTGGAACGCTACGCTCTTCTAGAGACCTACGGTACACCGCTGCAAGAACGGGGGCAAGTTCCTTCGCGTACTTTGTGTAAAATTGAGCTGGTATCCCACCAGTTCCAGAGGCCTTTCCTCTTTTGAGCGATTTTAATTGTTTCTCTATCCCTCTGTCGTCTATTTCGATATCTACCATTATGTCATCTGTGCGACAATCTAGAGAAGGAACTACAGTGCAATCTTCCTCTGTGAAACAATTTTGGAAAAAGACATATAGTATTTCGGCCTTTAGTCTGTCATCCTCTGTTTCAGTACCATTTTGGTCACAGAGTGTCTGGACATTTTGTTTTGACCCACCTACCGCTTTGACATAAGACCAAAATTTCTTAGGATTTTCTGCCAAGTCAGTACATAGAACTTTACTTTCGAATTCATTGAACGCCTCTCGCATAGCCCTCCTCACACTACATTTCGCTTCGCGTAATTTTTGTTTGCCTGCAGAGCTTTGGCTATGTTTATGTTTGCTGTGAAGTTCCCTTTGCTTCTGCAGCAGTTTTCTAACTCGGTTGATGTACCACGGTGGCTCTTTTCCATCTCTTACGATCTTGCTTGGCACATACTCATCTAACGCATTATGTACGACGGTTTTGAACTTTGTCCACTGATCCTCAACACTATCTGTACTTGAGACAAAAGTTTTGTGTTGAGCCAACAGGTACTCTGAAATCTGCTTTTTGTCACTTTTTCTAAACAGAAAAATCTTCCTACCCTTTTTAATATTCTTGATTACGGCTGAAATCATCGATGCCGTAACCGCTTTATGATCGCTGATTCCCTGTTCTGCGTTAACTATTTCAAATAGTTCGGGTCTGTTTGTCACCAGAAGGTCTAATATGTTATCGCCACGAGTCGGTTCTCTGTTTAACTGCTCAAGATAGTATTCAGATAAAGCACTTAAAAAAATTTCACTTGATTCTTTGTCCCTGCCACCCGTTATGAACGTCAGAGTCTCCCAGTCTATATCCGGCAAATTAAAATCTCCACCCAGAAATATAACATGGTGGGGAAATCTACTCGAAATATTTTCCAAATTATCCTTCAGGTGCTCAGCCACAACAGCTGCTGAGCCAGGGGGCCTATAGAGACATCCAATTACCATGTTTGAGGCTGCTTTAACCGTGACCTTCACCCAAATCCTTTCACATTTCGGATCTCCGTCAATTTCCTTCGATACTATTGCACTTCTTATCGCTATAAACACGCCTCCCCCTTCACTGCCCAGCCTGTCTCTGCGGTATACATTCCAATCTGAGTTTAGGATTTCATTACTGTTTACGTCTGGCTTCAGCCAACTTTCTGTCCCTAGTACTATATGGGCGTTGTGACCGTTTATTAATGAGAGCAGTTCTGGGACCTTTCTGTAGACGCTCCTGCAGTTTACTATTAGCACGTTAATATTGTTATTCCCTGTTGCATTTTGCCTACTCCCACCTTGCCGCGTCTCAGGAGGCGTCTTGTCGGGCCTAGGGAGGGAAGTATCTAACCTAAAAAAAAAACCATGTGCATTCCACACGTACTCCGCTACCCTTGTAGCCGCATCCGGTGTGTAGTGCACGCCTGACCTATTCAGGGGGACCCTACATTTCTCCACCCGATAGCGGAGGTCGAGAAATTTGCACCCCAGATCTCCGCAGAATCGTCTGAGCCTCTGGTTTAAGCCTTCCACTCGGCTCCAAACCAGAGGACCGCGATCGGTTCTGGGAACAATACTACAAATAGTTAGCTCTGATTTCACCCCACGAGCGAGGCTTTCCGCCTTCACCAATTCCGCCAACCGCCTGTACGAACTGAGGATGACCTCTGAACCCAGACGGCAGGAGTCATTGGTGCCGACATGAGCAACAATTTGCTGTCGGGTGCACCCAGTGCTCTCTATCGCCGCCGGTAGGGCCTCCTCCACATCTCGGATGAGACCCCCGGCAAGCAGACAGAGTGGACACGCCGTCTTCCCCGACCTTCCCGCTATTTCCCTAAGGGGCTCCATCACCCGCCTAACGTTGGAGCTCCCAATAACTAATAAACCCCTCCCCCCGTGTGCCTGCTCGGACCTTGCTGAAGGAGCAGCCACATGTCCACTCACAGGCAGAGCGGGCGATGCCACACGGCCAGCCTCCACATTGAGCCTCCGCCTCGTGCGCCGCGAACGCCGCTGAACCCGCCACTCCCCTTGGGGAGAGGGTGGCCCAACCGCGCCCAGTACACGCGAAGATGTCTCGACAGCAGGGACAGTGGGTGAAGCATGTAACACCTGGGGTGTACCTTGCGACGCACCAGACTCCCCACTGCCGCTACACTCCGAGGCAGCAGCCTGAAGACGGCTGACCGCGGCCATCAACACGCTCAGCTGTTCGCGAACAGTGGCCAGCTCCTCCTGCGTCCGTACACAGCAGTCACACATCCTATCCATCCTAAGGAATAAATTTGCTGAAGAGAGTTAATCAACCTTTAACTAGACTGCTAATTCACTAAAGGCGGCTGTTTATTCACTAAACTGTGGTTGCTAGGCACTTCTTGTAGAAAACAATGAAAATAGCACTACCTGTCTCTGGACTGTATTGAAAACAAACACTAGCACTACTGGCACTATGGTTGACTAAAGGGACTCTCTGACTGTGTTCAAAACAAACACGAAATCTATGGAACTATTAATAGCACTCAACAATTAAAGCTTCCAAAAAGCAAATACACACGGAAGAAGAAGTGACAAGTAAGAGAAATACAGTTAATACTTAAATTAAGGTGGCTCGCTGCACAGCAGACGTGAAGCAGACGGCAGTTACGACCTACCTTGCTACTCTCCCATGCAAACCACACATACTTACATTACATGAAATACATCCCACTGACAACACAGAATACACCACAAAGAATAGTCACAGCGTTAGAATCACTTCACTTTCAGCTTTCCCACTTCAATTAGTATTCATCCCAGTTTCATACGACACTGCCCCACTTCGTAACTTTTCTTTCCCACTATAAACTCTGGAGGATATATGCACGTCTTTCTGCGCAATGCAAGCCAAGTGGCGTTGCTGGATAGACGGCTGACTCACCTTACTTCTCTCTCAGAGTATTAGAGTCCGAATCTAGCGTCACACGGAAACATAACACGCAAAGGTAATATTAAGATCATATTCATCACACACGCGAGTCCTCAACTGATACCTTGGACGAGCACTTCTCTTTATCTTTAGTGCCATCCACAGATTGAGACTCACACAGTACTCAACACGTGGAAGTGCTCGTCTCTAATTCCAAGTCCCGCACACGCCATTTCTTAAATATTTCCAACTTGTAGTACACACGCCAGTAATACAGCTTAACTTTAGCACTCGGAAGTATTTCAACTTAATACTAGCACTCGCAAGTATTTGAACTTATTGTTACACGTGGTTTCGTTGTGAGCGTCAGTCACTTCCGAAGAGTACTACAATCCCCTTAATATTACCTCCCTGACATTTAATTCTCCCCACAAAAGTTCCTGAAATAGAGAAATAATTATTCCAAACTACTCTTAAGTATTTCACATGCATACCATCTCTCCACTCTTTTGTCTTTTACGGAGCACACCAAAGACAGGTCTTACCAACACAACATCCAGCGCCAGAGTGTTGAAACATGGCCGTTCTTCAGGTCAGCTCGCATCTCCGCCGAGGTGGGGGAGCACCATGTTACCGTGTTGGTCAGCCACATTTCAGGCGCTCAAAGCTCAGGTAAATTTCCTCTTTCGTTCAACTGAAGGTGACCAAAGGACCGTCTCAAAGATGATCATATACTGCACATTCACTATCTGCGGTTAGCAGACATCCGTACATTCATTCATTTCAGAGATCTCACCAAATTGGATCTAGGGATTTATTTTGTGGGAGTGCACATGTGATCAATTAAATAACTAATTTGTCATTTTTTCCTACAGTGGAATCCGGCTTAGGTGTAATAAGTTAAATTGAGTTACTACCCACAAAAAATTTGTTGTTCTGACAAGAATATCGAAGAATGTTGTAACTATTTTCAATGTCAGGCGGTACTGTACCCTTTCAGCTTCTCCCTAATATTCTCCCTATTACTCTGTTTACAAATTTATCCTTGTATGCTTTACTGCTTGTTCGGTGTAGATGTTGAATGACATCGAGTGTAGGGTACCCGAATATCTCATTCCCATCTTCAAATTGCACAACTAGAAATCTAACAGATGGAGTAGCAGAATTTATGTGCTACAACAAGATTTGTTCTTTGATGGGGTGGGGCTGTGAAATACGTGTCCAGCTTCAATACTCCTCTCTTCTTTTTACCTGAGGACAGCAAAATTCATATTTCAGTACATATGTGGCAAAAATTCAAACTTTCATTTAGGACAACATGGATTCCCAAGGATTCATGTGCTACCAGTTGTGGAGGAACATGTGGGAAAGAGCATCTCTCCAATTTCAGAACATTAAATGTTATTTTTGTAACTTCCAGAAGAGTAGAGTACATTGAGATAACTATTTCTAGATCGAAAGGTAAGCCAGTTCCGTTCGAACCCACTTGCGAGAACAAAGAAAAAAGACGGTTGCAGATGCAGTAACGGAGAAATGTCGTTAGAGTGTATTTGGGGGATATCGTATTCATGACTTTACGCCTCTTATCTTCAGATATCATTTTTAAATGACGAATGGTGGCCAGAGGAAAGTTGCTACCTCACAGAATCTTTGGACAAATAGCTTTTTATCTAATTATAATTTGAGGCGTTTATGTCAAAGTCCAATTTCAGAAGCTTCTCTGTCCTGGGGCGCCTGACTCAAATGCTTTAACATTGTCATTGCCCATGTCAAGAGCAGGTGCAGTGCAGTTGATTTCTACAATTCTAATTCCTTGGACGCCGCTTTGAAGCGCTACAAAAACCCATATGTTTTAAAACTATAAAATAAACGATTGCGAATAAGAATTACAGTAATAGAATAGCATAAATATCGTGAAAAGTTCTTTCATCAGCATGATATCAGTTACTTCAATTCGGGCTATTTCTCCCTCCTCAAAGAACTTTTCGCACAAAGACATTGTAACATTGTCAGCTGCTTATTCCAGCGACTATCCTAAGAATGGCTCAGTTTTCTATCAAGAGCATTAGGAAGACCGGTTTTCTTTACGTAGGGGAAGCGTTCTTTCGCCGAAATCAAAAGACATGAACTTATGGACAACTGACGAATATATACTCCGCATTAAAATTATTGGATACCAAAGGACTTAAATCGTGTAAAAAATTCTCTTAGAATATTACCGCCCGGTTTTGGATCATCTGGAAACTGGGTTGTAAAGAAAACGCGAGATCTGATAGTTCAGTTAATAAAACAGGAGACAGTGCTTGTCAGATAATGGTGTCTTCTCGCGCTCGCTCACGACGTGCACATGTCCGTAGTTGCTGAGTATTCGCCTTTTGTTACATGAGCAATTACCTCAGGCATGATTATATGTCGTCGGCTTTTAACACTTACTGCCACGTACTGCGACACACTTGTGGAGTGAGATATAATGGCCTATGCAGTGTCGATTAACTTCTGAACTAGATCCATAAGACCCTCACCTCTTATAGTTCCGTACGACCTTACGTCTCGTGCACACATAGGAACGTAATTATCGACAGTTAGCTCCTGAGCTGGTTTACGAAGTCGTTTCTCGTTCACATAAGACCTTTGTTTATCAGTCACGCATGGATGGCGAGAAATGTACGAAGTGCCACTTGACCCTTCAGCATGAGAGTAAATTTCACAGTACAGCGAACAGCAAAGAATATGAACGCTTTTCTTAAATCCATCCACAACAGACTTTAACAAGATCTAAAGTGTACTTTCAAACGGCTCCAGGCTGTGTGGTTCTCTACTCCCCACTGATTAGTTTTTCTTTTACTTCCCTTTTTCTTGACACGTGCTCCTTCTTCTCCAAACCATGTTTTTTTGTGTGTTACGAAAAAAATGAAGAAATCCCATCACTCCACTAAACACTGCTCTACTCACCGCTCGTAGCCCGTAGTTCGCAACTGGGGTCAGTGCTACCAACAGGTCGTAGGTGCAGCACACCAGTGCTTGCGCAAGGCACTGTTGCAGTGACGTCATGGGCTCGCTCAGTGTGGAGCAGTTAGGCCGCGGTCCGCCGGCTGCGTCTCCATGCGCAACTCTTCTGAGCCCGTGGCATACAGGTGATTTCGCAACAACACTGCTCGGCCCTTAGGATGACGTCAGGGTCTTGCTCAGCCCGATACTGCTGTAGTCCAGTGCGGCTGCAGCTCATGGGCCGAGCCTCTTCGCACGACACTCCCAGCGGACCTCGATGCGGCTGTCCCGCCTGTACCGGTAGCGTGAGGCAAGGAACGCACGGCTGTCATGACCACTGTCCTGGACGGGCCACACCTCGATGCCCACCTCTGCTGCGAAGTGCACAACCAAAGCTCGCACTCAGCCGGTTGTCACCGACCGATTAACGTCGTACAAGTCAACTGCGAAGTCACTCCAGCAGTGGCTGCATCAATTCCATCAGGCAGACACGTCACTGAACTGACTTAACCTCTTATACTCAGAACATTGATACCTCTAAAATTTTAAGTTAGTGTATCTTGTACAAATATCTCACGTGCCTATGTAAACTATTTGTCAAACGATTTATTTAAAACATGTCAAATAGTGTATGGTTTTGTTGTATACACAAATCTCGTAATTTTGTTGTACACGACTTGAATGAGTACTCATGTATCAGCCATTATCGTAGTCAAATGTATCGTAGACAAACGTAAGACACCAAGAAAATTTTTCTTTCCTTATGTTTATGAAATACGTGTTTACCAGAGAGCCCACAAGTGTTAAAAAGTACATGTAATACTTCCTATGATGATAAAGAACAGAGAAGCCTCCACATTTTTTCTGCGATCAGTTAGGGGATGCCTTCCTGTTTCGTACCGTCCCTTGTTCTTCCGCTTTCGCAGTGTAAGCATCTACACTACAGGCCATTAAAATTAGTACACCACGAAGATGACGTGCTACAGACGCGAAATTTAAACGACAGGAAGAAGATGCTGTGATATGCAAATGATTAGCTTTTCAGAGCATTCACGCAAGGTTGCCGCCGGTGGCGACAACTACAACGTTCTCACATGAGGAAAGTTTCCAACCGATTTCTCATACACAAACAACAGTTGACCGGCGTTTCCTGGTGAAACGTTGTTGTGATGCCTCGTGTATTTCATTTTGAGCAATAAATTTGGCTCACTGCGTTTAAGCGCGTATAGTAGTCTCCATGAGTAGCCGCTAAAGTGCAGAAGTTAAGTAACAGTAAGTGTTAGGATAGAATCAGATTAATTGTCCTTGTAGTCATACTGTTTTGTTCCCCTCGTTTGTTGTTTGCATTATTAGTGAGGTATACCCTGGCGGAGAGGTTGCGAATTTCTGCAGCCTGGACCAGATGTGGAGCGAAGTGGATGTGCCGATGATTTTGGTGTCTTGCAGAGTGCCACTGCTGACAGTAATTTTGTTGTAAATACTTAGGAAATGACACGTAAAGCTATTAATAAGACTGACTGTATTGCAAGTGTTATAGGTACTGAAATGGTACAGACACATTTAGTATTTCCGGAGGACGCGTATTCGGCACCATCCGTGATGGCACTGCCTCCTCAGAAGGTGGGAGGAGAAGAAAGAGCAAATGTGTTTGTAAGGCTTATGATGGGCCGACAAGGCTTGTGCCAGTGGATCAGGAGATTGACAAAACTGACAACACATGTAGTGTAATGGGTGACACCGGCGAAGGCTGCTGTGCAATCACAGGGCTAGACTTCCTCATCAAGCATCATGGCGAAACTGACTTTGGATGACGTGCAGCGGAACTCAGGGGGATAATGTTCAAGCTGGAGGAATTGCCAACAGTGTAATACTGTCGCAAGGTTAGTATATCATGATAGAACAAATGCGGGCAAAATCACTAAGCCTTAATCTGCGTGATATCTTGCCACGAGGCACTGGGAATTTGCATTAGGTGACCGAAGGTGTTGCTAACTTACACGATTCTTGACTTCGCCTCCGGCTAGCGAATCGTCGTTGAGTATGCAGCGTTCAGTGATTGAGAGCACTTCTCCTGCCTATACTCACATTGAGACGTTATCTGGATTCCGTCCTTCCGGCTGGGAGTTCGCGTTTCTTGTCTGTAGAATAGAGAGAGGAGAAGATAGTATTAGATTATACTAGTCTGAGGACCGTCTTCTGCCGTCCTAGCGTTTAATGAGTTTTTTATTTTGTGGCTGGAATTCTTTCATCGTCGCAGACGTGTACGAGAAGCATCACTCCGACACACTAACGCAGTACATATTCTGATATCTTCAACTTTTTGGTCCTGTCCTCCTCAGTTGCGCGTAATACTACGGTGTGTTGATGATTTTCACTTATGGACCGTCTGACAGCAACTGAATAAAACACAATTTTAGTGCCATACGCGTTTCGCCTTTATTTTCTGCAAGGTATCATCAGTGGCAGGTTGCGTAGACAGTTTCTTATATATTACGCTCCTGTTACATTTTTGGTCTTATTCTTCTTCCTATGAGCGCCAATTTGCTGTTTTTTTCTGCATTCCACAGCACTATGCACAGAACGCTTTTTTTATAATGCAATGTTTTGGTTTCTGTTGGCGACTGTCCAATCACCTTAAATTCCCACCTATTTGCAGTTTCTTCAGTTTTAACCTACAGTTCACAACCAATAGATAGTGGTCAGAGTCCACATCGGCCCCTGGAAATGTATTACAGTTTAAAACCCGGTTCATAAATCTCTGTCTTACCATTATATAATCTATCTGATACCTTCTAGTACCTCCAGGATTCTTCCATGTATACAACCTTCAATTATGATTCTTGAACCAAGTGTTAGCTATGATTAAGTTATGATCTGTGCAAAATTCTACCAGATGGATTCCTCTTTCATTTCTTACCCCCAATCCATATTTACCTACTATGTTTCCTTCTCTTTCTTTTCCTACTCTAGAATTCCAGTCAACCATGACTATTAAATTTTCGTCTCCCTACACTACCTGAATAATTTCTTTTATCTCATTGTACATTTCATCAATTTTTTCATCATCTGCACAGATAGTTGGCATATAAACTTGTACTACTGTAGTAGGCATGGGCTTCGTGTCTATCGTGGACACAATAATGCGTTCCCTATGGTGTTTGTACTCCTCCGTTGTGGTTGCACCTACGGTACGGCTATCTGTATCGCTGAGGCACGCATGCCTCCCCACCAACGGCAAGGTCGATGGTTCATGAGGGGAGGACATCGAGTGTAGGCTACCCGAATGTCTCACTCCCATCTTCAAATTGCACAACTAGAAATCCAGCAGATGGAGTAGCAGAACTTTTGTGCTTTAACATGATTTGTTCTTTGGTGTGGTGGGGCTGTGAAATACATGTCCAGCCTTATTACTCCTCTCTTCTTTTTACCTGAGGACTGCAGAATTCATATTTCAGTGCATTACGGCAAAAATTCTAACTTTCATTTAGGACAACATGGATTCCCAAGGATTCACATGTAACCAGTTGTGGAGCAACACGTAGGAATGAGCATCTCTCTTTTTGCGAACATTAAATGTTGTTTTTTTAACCTCCAAAAGAGCAGACTACATTGAGATAACTATTTCTAGATCGGAAGGTAAGCCACTTCCATTCGAACCCACTATCGAGAACAAATAGAAAGACGGTTGCAGATGCAGTAATGGGAAATGTTAGAGTGTATTGTGGGATTGGAGAAGTATGAAGTAGGAAAACTCTTGTATCCATTTCATGACTTTACGCCTCTTATCTTCAGATATCATTAGTAAATGACGAATGGTGGCCAGAGGAAAGTTGCTACCTCACAGTATCTCTGGACAAGTAGCTTTTCATCTAATTAAAATTTAAGGCGTTTATGTATAAGTACGACTTCAGAAACTTCTCTGTTCTGGGGCGCCTGACTCAAATGCTTTAACATTCTCATTGTCCACGTAAACAGATGGTGCAGTGTAGGTGATCTCCCCAGTTCTAATTCCTTGTACGCCGCATTGAAGAGCTACAAAAACCCTAGTGTTTTTGAAGCTGTAAAATAAACGATTCCGTATAAGAATTACAGTAATCGAATAGCATACATAACGTAAAAAGTTCTTTCAACAGCGTATTATCAGTTACTTCATTTTGGGGTATTTCTCCCTTCTCAGAGAGCTTCTTGCACGAAGACATTTTAACATTGTTAGCAGCTCACTCCAGCGAGCATCGTTAGACTGGCTCAGTTATCTACCAAGAGCATTAATTAGACCACTTTTCTTTACGTATGTGACGTGTTCTTTCGCCACGGTCAAAAGACCATGAAGTTATGGACAATTGATGCATATGCACTCCGCTTTTAAATTTATTTCGTAGTCCCATATTTAGCATATGGCAGGAACAATTCAATCGTGAATAATCATGCAGTGCAAAGACGATGTTGGTACCTTGATCAGTAGTGTGCTGCATGTCTTTCAAAGTGGAGTGGTGGATACCAAGAGACATAAATCGTTTAAACAATTCTCTTAGAATGTTACCCCCCCCCCCCCCACTTTAAGGTTAATCTGGAAACTGGCTTGTAAATAAAATGCGAGATCTGAGAGCGCAGTCAATGAAACAGGAGACAGTACATGTCAGATAATTGTTTCTTCTAGCACTGGATGTCCACATGTCTGTAGTTGCTGAGTATTCACCTTCTCTTATATGAGCAATTACCTCAGGCATAAATATAAGTCGAAGGCTTTTAGCACTTTATGCCACGTATCGCGACACATTTGGGGGTGAGACATAATGGCCTTTGCAGTGTCAACTAACGTGTGAACAAGATCCATAAGACCTTCACCTCTTATAGTTCAATACGACCTTACATCTCGTGCACACATAGCCACGCATTTATCGACAGTTACGTCCCGAGCAGGTTTAGGAAGTCGTTTCTCGTCTACACAAGACCCTTGTTTACTAGACGTGCCTGGATGGCGAGAAATGTGCGAAGTTTCACTTGACCCTTCAGCATGAGAGTAAAACTCACTGCACAGCGAACAGCAAACAAAATGAACGCTTTTCCTAACACCATCCAACGACAGGCTTCACCACGGTCCAAACTGAACCTTTAAAATTCGCCTCAGGCTGTATGGTTGTCCACTCACCTCTCATTAGTTTTTCATTTATTTCCCTTTTCATTGACACGTGCACCTTCTTCTGCATACCACATTTAGTTTCCGCGCTCATTTTTACTGATGACCTTAGCAGTTAAGTCCCATAAGATTTCACACACAGTTAAACATTTGAAATAACTCTGCTCTACTCACCTCTCGCAGCCCGTAGCTCACAACTGCGGTCAGTGCTACGAACAGACCGTAGGCCGCAGCACGCCAGCGCTTGCGCAAGGCACTGGTGCAGTGACGTCACGGGCTCGCTCAGTGTGTAGCAGTGAGGTCACGGCCCGTTTGCTGCGTCTCCATACGCGACTCTGCTGAGCCCGTGGCATACTAGTTCGTTTCGCAACAACACTGTTCGGCCCTTGAGGTGACGTCAGGGAGTCGCTCGGCCCGCGACTGCTGTAGCCGGGTGCGGCCGCACGACTCTGCACCGTGCGGCCCGTCGGACCTCCATGCGGCTGCCCCGGCTGAACCGGCAGCGCTACGCAAGGCTCGCACGGCTGTCATGGCTGCGCTCCGGGACTTAATACGATTCTGGACTTCGCCTGTGGGTAGGGAATCGTCGTTGAGTACGCAGAGCTCAGTGAGTGAGAGCAATTCTCCTGTTAATACTCACACTGAGACGTTATCTGAATTCCGTCCTTGTGGGTGGGAGTTCGCGTTTCTTGTCTGTAGAATACAGAGAGAAAAATATAGTTTTAGATTATACTAGACAGAGGACTGCCTTCTGCCATCCTAGTGTTTAATCAGTTTTTTTATTTTGTGGCTGGAGGTCTTACATCGTCACACGCACGGCACAGCGGACACACCAGGAACCGTGGTGTTGGCCGTCGAATGGCGCTAGCTGCGCAGCATTTGTGCACCGCCGCCGTCAGTGTCAGCCAGTTTGCCGTGGCATACGGAGCTCCATCGCAGTCTTTAACACTGGTAGCATGCCGCGACAGACGTGTACGACAACCATCACTCCGACGCACCGGACGCAGTACATTCGATGATATTGCTAATTGCATCCGCTTATTAGGGCTGTAAAGCTGAACAGCTGTGTTCACGTGAGTTTCATTTCCACTGAGGTTGCACATCAAAGTAGATCATCTTCGAAAGCAGTGTCTTCTAGTGTTTGGGACGTAGATGATGTCAGTCATCTCACGTTGTTTATATTAGATCGCGTAGCCATAAATAGGTGCAGATTTGGCCCAGTTGATCAATAATATTAGTCAGAAAATTCATTTGTATCTTTTTATGTCCGTTGCACATTGACATGTACACATTTGTAATAAATAAAGGGGTTTTAATCTACAATAAATGTGTAAACAGGGACATTAATATTTACTAGTTACTAGTTTCCTTAATCATTCTTTTACTTCTATGTTGTGATCTATACGTTAAAGAGCAAGAAGGAGGAAATAATATCAACGTTAAGAGATCCTAAGATCTACTTCAGGGGGTAGTCAGACAGGGCCAAATCTTTACTTTTGCGTTCAGTATTTTCCATTGCGCACATTCATTTTTACACCCGCCTGGAGTAGCATCTAGGAAACCACACAAATACCTTCAGGAAATACTTCGTAACACTTAAATTTATATACGATGTTAGCAAATCCCTCTTTTTCATTAATAGTTTTTTTTTTGTATAGAAAGTCTTCATTTTGTAGTCTCTCTACTTCGGCCATCATCAGTTATTTTGCTGCCCAATAGTGCTTCTAGTGTCTCATTTCGTAATCTGGTTCTCTTAACACTACCTGGTTTAACCCTCGCATTACCAAGGGGGAGGGAAGGGGTACTTTATTCCTACGTTTCCAGAACACTGTAATCTAGTCATGTTCATTATATTTTAAAATTTTGAAAAAAATATGTATTTATGATTTTTAATGATTTTTTTCTAGCCGGCCGGTGTGGCCATGCGGTTCTAGGCGCTTCAGTTTGGAACCGCGTAACCGCTAGGGTCGCAGGTTCGAATCCTGCCTCAGGCATGGATGTGTGTGATGTCCTTAGGTTAGTTAGGTTTAAGTAGTTCCAATTTCTAGGGGACTGATGACCACAGATGTTAAGTCCCATAGTGTTCAGAGCCATTTCAACCAACCATTTCATTTCTTCTACCAGATTGCGTAACTGTTTTAAATTTTTCAGTAAAACTTAACGCAAAAATTTAGGTCTTGTCAGTGGATGTAAATTTTCAGAACAGGTGTCATTGTCATATTTTCAGGTTTAGGGCATAAATATATCTTTAAAAAGCATGATGTGCGTAAAAGACAGCGAAAATTAATGAAATCTATATATATATATATATATATATATATATATATATATATATATATATATATACACTCCTGGAAATTGAAATAAGAACACCGTGAATTCATTGTCCCAGGAAGGGGAAACTTTATTGACACATTCCTGGGGTCAGATACATCACATGATCACACTGACAGAACCACAGGCACATAGACACAGGCAACAGAGCATGCACAATGTCGGCACTAGTACAGTGTATATCCACCTTTCGCAACAATGCAGGCTGCTATTCTCCCATGGAGACGATCGTAGAGATGCTGGATGTAGTCCTGTGAAACGGCTTGCCATGCCATTTCCACCTGGCGCCTCAGTTGGACCAGCGTGCTGGACGTGCAGACCGCGTGAGACGACGCTTCATCCAGTCCCAAACATGCTCAATGGGGGACATATCCGGAGATGTTGCTGGGCAGGGTAGTTGACTTACACCTTCTAGAGCACGTTGGGATACATGCGGACGTGCATTGTCCTGTAGGAACAGCAAGTTCCCTTGCCGGTGTAGGAATGGTATAACGATGGGTTCGATGACGGTTTGGATGTACCGTGCACTATTCAGTGTCCCCTCGACGATCACCAGTGGTGTACGGCCAGTGTAGGAGATCGCTCCCCACACCATGATGCCGGGTGTTGGCCCTGTGTGCCTCGGTCGTATGCAGTCCTGATTGTGGCGCTCACCTGCACGGCGCCAAACACGCATACGACCATCATTGGCACCAAGGCAGAAGCGACTCTCATCGCTGAAGACGACACGTCTCCATTCGTCCCTCCATTCACGCCTGTCGCGACACCACTGGAGGCGGGCTGCACGATGTTGGGGCGTGAGCGGAAGACGGCCTAACGGTGTGCGGAACCGTAGCCCAGCTTCATGGAGACGGTTGCGAATGGTCCTCGCCGATACCCCAGGAGCAACAGTGTCCCTAATTTGCTGGGAAGTGGCGGTGCGGTCCCCCACGGCACTGCGTAGGATCCTACGGTCTTGGCGTGCATCCGTGCGTCGCTGCGGTCCGGTCCCAGGTCGACGGGCACGTGCACCTTCCGCCGACCACTGGCGACAACATCGATGTACTGTGGAGACCTCACGCCCCACGTGTTGAACAATTCGGCGGTACGTCCACCCGGCCTCCCGCATGACCACTATACGCCCTCACTCAAAGTCCGTCAACTGCACATACGGTTCACGTCGACGCTGTCGCGGCATGCTACCAGTGTTAAAGACTGCGATGGAGCTCCGTATGCCACGGCAAACTGGCTGACACTGACGGCGGCGGTGCACAAATGCTGCGAAGCTAGCGCCATTCGACGGCCAACACCACGGTTCCTGGTGTGTCCGCTGTGCCGTGCGTGTGATCATTGCTTGTACAGCCCTCTCGCAGTGTCCGGAGCAAGTATGGTGGGTCTGACACACCGGTGTCAATGTGTTCTTTTTTCCATTTCCAGGAGTGTATATATATGTATTGGTCATTCACTACGCCCCCATTTTGTAGTACACGTTATTGGAAACACGTTGGTACTGCTAGGTTTAATTCAAATACGGTCCATTACCTTTCATTTAGTTCCATTTAGGGTTATCTTATAATCCATTTTCAGGGCACTATCTATTCCATTCAACTGTTATTCCGATTTCTTTGCTGTCTCTGACAGAACTGGAGTGTCACCAGTAAACTTCAAAACGTTTATTGTTTCTCCCTCATATTTAATTCTGCTCACAAATTTATAATTGTATTCTTTACTGCTTGTTCAGTGTAGATGTTGAGTAACATCGAGTGTAGGCTACCCGAATGTGTAACTCCCATCTTCAAATTGCACAACTAGAAATCCAGCGGATGGAGTAGCAGAATATATGTGCTTCAACATGATTTGTTTTTTTTTTTTTTCCTTTTGGGGCGGGGAGGGGTGGGGGTGAATCTGAAATACATGTCCAGCCTCATTATACATCTCTTCATTTTACCTGAGGACAGCAAAATTCATATATCAGCGCAAATATGGCAAAAATTCAAACTTTCTTTTCGGACAGCATGGATTCCCAAGAATTCACGTATTACCAGTTGTGGAGGAACATGTAGGAATGAGCGTCTCACCTATTTCAGTGCATTAAATGTTATTTTTGTAAGTTCCAGATGAGCAGAGTACATTGAGATACCTGTTTCTAAATCGAAAAGTAAGCCAGATCATATCGAACCCACAAGCGAGAACAAAGAGAAAAGACGGTTGGAGATGCAGTAAAGGGAAATGTCGTTAGAGTGTATTGTGGGATTGGAGAAGTATGAGGACGGAAAAGGATTGTATCCTTTTCATGACTTTACGCCTCTTATTTTCAGATATCACTTTTAAATGACGAATGGTGGCCAGAGGAAAGTTGCTACCTCACAATATATCTGGACAAATAGCTTTTCATCTAAGTATAATTTGAGGCGTTTATGTAAACGTCCGATTTCTGAAGCTACTCTGTCCAGGGGGGTTTGACTCGAATGCTTTAACATTGACATTGTCCATGTCAACAGATGGTGCAGTGTAGGTGATCCCTCTAGTTGTAATTCTTTGGACGCCTCTTTGAAGAGCTACAAAAACCCTCATGTTTTGAAAGCTTTAAAATAAACGATTGCGTATAAGAATAACAGCAATAGAATAGCATAAATACAGTGAAAAGTTCTTTCATCAGCGTGATATCAGTTCCTTCATTTCGGGCTATTCTTCCCTTCTCAGAGAGTTTTTAGCACAAAGACATTCTAACATTGTTAGCTGCTTATTCCAGCGAGTATCCTTACACTGGCTCAGTGATCTATCAAGAGCGTTAAGAAGACCACTTTTGTTTACGTTATTGATGCGTTCTTTCGCCACAGTCAAAAGGCCATCAACTTATGGACAATTGACGCATATATACTCCGCATCATAATTATTTCGTAGCCTTGTATTGATCATAACGCAGGAACATTTCAGTCGTGAATAATCGCGCAGTGCAACGACGATGTTGGTATCTTGATCAGTAGTGTGCTGCATGTTTTTCAAAGCAGAGTCGTGGATACCAAGAGACATAAATCGTCTAAGCAATTCTCTTAGAATGTTACCGCCCGATTTGATTCATCTGTAAACTGAGTTGCAAACAAAATGCGAGATCTGAGAGTCCAGTCAACGAAACAGGAGACAGTACATATCAGCTAATGGTTTCTTCTCGCACTGGACGTCCACATGTCCGTAGTTGCTGAGTATTCACATTCTGTTATATGAGGAATTACCTCTGGCATAATTATATGTCGTAAGCTTTTAACACTTCCTTCCATGCACCGCGACACATTTGTGGGGTGAGACATAATGGCCTTTGCCGTGTCGATTAATGTCTGAACAAGTTCCATAAGACCTTCACCTCTTATAGTTCTATGCGACCTAACATTTCATGCACACATAGCCACGCATTTACCGACACTTACCTCCTGAGCAGGTTTAGCAAGTCGTCCCTCTTCCACATAAGACACTTGTTCATTAGACGCGCATGAATGGTGAGAAATGTGCGAAGTGCCACTTGACCCTTCAGCATGAGAGTAAATTTCACAGCACAGCGAACTGCAAACAAAATGAACGCTTTTCCTAACGCCATCCAAAATAGCCTTTAACACGGTCCAAACTGAACTTTTAAGATATGCTTCAAGCTGTGTGGTTCTCCACTCATCACTGATTAATTTTACTTTTAGTACCCTTTTTCTTGACATGCGCTCCTTCCTCTCCTGACCACGGTTAGTTTCCAACCTCATTTTGTGCGTTACGACAAAAATGAAGAAATCCCACCATCCCACTAAACACTGCTCTACTCACCGCTCGCAGCCGTAGCTCACAGCAGCGGTCAGTGCTACAAACAGCACGTATGCCGCAGCGCGCCAGCGCTTGCTCGAGGCACTGATGCAGTGACGTCACAGCCTCGCTCAGTGCGGAGCAGTGAGGCCGTGGCCCGTGGGCTGCGTCTCCATACGTGACTCTGCTGTGCCCGTGGCATACAAGTTGTTTCGCAACAGCACTGCTCAGCCCTTTGGGTGACGTCAGGGACTCGCTCGGCCCGAGACTGCTATAGCCCAGTGTCGCCACATGACTCTGCACCGTGCGGCCCGTCGGACCTCGATGCGGCTGCCGCAACAGAACCGGCAGCGCGAGGCAAGGCTCATACGTGTGTCATGGCTAAGGTCCAGGAAGGTCCGAACCTCGATGCCGACCTCTGCTACAAAGTGCACAACCAGAGTTCGAGCTCAGCCGGTCGTCACCGACAGATTGACAACATACAAGCCAACTGCGATGTCACTCCAGTAGTTGCTGCATAAATTCCCAAGGGCAGATACGTCCCTGTACTTTCTTAACCTCTTATCCTCAGAACAATTATTCCTCTGAAATTTTAAGTTACTCTATCTTGTAAAAATATCTCCTGTGCCAATGAAAATGATTTGTTTATTTACAACATGTCAAATTGTGTATTGTTTTTTCTTGTATACACCAATCTTGTAATTTTGTTATACAGATGACTTAAATGACTACTCATGTAACAGCCATTATCGTAGTAAAATATATCGTAGGAAAATGTAAGACACAAAAAAAATATCTTTCTTTATGTTTATGAAATATCTGTGTACCAGTAAGACCACAAATGTTAATAAGTACATGTAATAGTTTCTACGATAATGAAGAACAGAGAAGCCTTCACATTTTTTTCTCCCATCAGCTTCCAGTTTCGTATCGTCCTTTGTTCTTCAGCTTTCGCTATGAACGCTTCTATCTTGTTAGCTCTTAAGAACAATTAACATACGAGGGGCGTTTGAAAAGTCCCTGCAAGGGTCCAACATTGTTCTACTTTGTTGATCCCTTCCAAATAATAGGAATTGTCCAACGCTGCAAAATAGCTAATAGTTGCTGCAGTCACCTCCTCGTTTGAATAAAATATTTGTTCCGCCAGCCATTTCTTCGAATTGGGGAACAAATAGTAGTCTGAGGGAACCAAGTCTGGAGAATAGTGGGGTATGGGAAACGAGCTGGAATCATATTCCCATTAATTTTGCCACCATAACTGCTTAGGTTTGTCCTGGTGCATTGTCATGATGGGAAAGGACGGTCCTATAACAATGAATGATATTCACCTGTAATAGTTTTACCCTTTTCCAAATAGTCGATGAGGATTATCCCTTGCGAATCCCAAAAGACAGTCGCCATAACCTTTCCGGCCGTAGGAATCGTCTTCGCCTTTTTTGGTGCAAATTCTCCCTTGGTAACCAATTGTTTAGATTGTTGGTTGGTCTCACGAGCATAGTAAGGTATCCATGTTTCATCCACAGCGACGAAACGACGCTCAAAGTTCTGCGGATTCTTCTGAACAGCTGCAACCATCCTTGCAACATTTCGCAAAATTCCGTTTCTGGTCAAGCGGGAGCAATCGCGTAACGCATCTTGCGAATAGCTTTCTCATGTCCAAATGATCATGCAAAATATTATGTAACCGTTCCTTCGAGGTGCCCGCTACACTAGCAATCCAGCGCACCTTAAATCTTCTGTCATCCATCACCTTATCATGAATTTTATCAATGGTTTCTCGAGTCGAAACCTCCACAGGTTATCCAGAACTTTCAGCATCAAATGGCTCTGAGCACTATGCGACTTAACATCTGAGGCCATCAGTCCCCTAGAACTTAGAACTACTTAAACGTAACTAACCTAAGGACATAACATACTTCCATGCCCGAAGCAGGATTCGAACCTGCGACTGTAGTGGTCGCGCGGTTACAGACTGTAGCGCCTAGAACCAATCGGCCACTCCGGCCGGCTCGTTCAGCATATGGCCTTATGGCCACTCCTAAAATTTTGAAATCGCTTATAAACTGTTCTAATCGAAGGCGCAGAGTCACCGTAATGTTTATCAAGCTTCTGTTTAGTCTCCTGAGGAGTTTTGCCTATCATAAAGTAAAGATTGATCAGCACATGAGATTCTTTTTCGTCCATTTTTTGACAATCACTCTACTTCCTTGACTGACACGAATGCATAACACATAACACAAAGACCAATATGACTGAAACTTGCTGTGTGTTCTTTCCAAAGATGCTACTAACTTAACATGGCCTCGTTAGGCGCCAGGTGTGGCATCTCTCGGTCTTTGCACAGACTTTTCAAATGATCCTGGTATTCACGTATATTTAAATTAATACCTTTCAGATGCATTAATTTAAAAAACTAAACATATCTCTTTGTATTAATGTCTTTGTCAGCTTTGTATACAGCTATTCGTGAAAGAAATGCAAAACTGCTGACGTGGAGCCCGTCCTCCGTTGGTGTGATCCAAATACTGATTAGCAATTTATCAGATCTTTTATGGTGCACCAAAGAACCTACAGTCTTTCGGAAACGAAGTTCGATACTCAACTAACTATACCGCATAATGCGATTGGCCGATCACGTTATGCACTTCCCTTATGAAAATAACCTTGGAAGCCACATCTGTAACTTTGCGTTTCTCTCGAACACCAACCTGCAGTAATAGGAAATCACAACAGGAATTAACAGGATATGCCCCATGAAACTAAGTTGTGCCATAAATTTCTTGTTTTCCCCAGTTCGACTCAGTATCTTCTTATCAGTTATTCGACTTGCAGTGCCCCCACTATTTTTCGGCGCTACTGGGTAAAATTGTGATGTTGCCATGGCTGTTGCAAAAGATCTTGGGAATGGGCCAGCTGAGCACCGACGTAACACCATTACGTCAGATGCTGCAATGCCAGTGGTAGATTCCCACATTGTGCTCCAGGAAAATAGCTGGCACCGCCATAACGACGACACAGCAGAAATTCGTTGGTAGCCCGTAACTACACATCCAATCAGCAAACTTCTTATCGTCTACATGTTTGCAATCTGTGATTTGCAAAGCAATTGCGCTCTATCCCAAAATAAATTACCATTATTTTCAGTTAAGGGTGCCGCAGTCTGGTAGCTACTATTTAAGAGGAGAGGCGTTGCCGCTCCACGAGGTGAGATGAGTCTATCAGCACCCATCACGAGATTTGGCCTCCACTAACTGTGGGCCCCTGCTGCTGGTTTTAAGATCAGTGCTGTGAACTTGGCATCTTCCAGCCTGTCGGCCAACTACCAGGTGCAATTTGCCTTCGGCCATAGAAGGAAGTCATTTGAGACCATGGCCACCTGTTGTGTCAGTTGCTTAACACTCACTGTCTTCAGCACACACTGTGGAGGACGTTCCACCACGGAATGTTCCAGGTTGTTCTTCAGTAAAATGTATGACTTATAGTGAACTTTTTATGAGCCGATCATTATGCCAACAACAATTCACCTCCTCAACTCCGACCTCCACGTGTAGAGGCAATCCATCGTGGACCTCCACATTATGATGTCATAAGTTTGTGTCACGTCTAAATTTCAGTGACAGGGGAACCTTGTCAGCCACCCTACCTGGAGACAATGACTCTCGACTACCTCAGGGTGGTAGTTTCGTCGACACACAGCATCAGTATGCAGTGGGTGAGTACACTGCCTGTTCTATATTTCCTCCTTTGCGAGTATCACTTCGAGTCGGTGCACCTGTCAGCAGCTTTTTAAATCTGTTTTCATGTGTGACATGTGTCAAATTAACTCTGACTGTATTCTGAGTATTTTCTCTATCATCAATGAGTGTAGCTCATTGTCTGGAAGTGTATAAGGTGTTAACCATGCGTAGCTATGGAACGCAGGGGGATAATGTTCAAGCTCGGGAAAGCTGTCCCCAGTGGAATACTGTCACAGATTTCGTTTATCATGATAGGACAAATGTGGACAAAATCACTAAACCTTAATTTTCATGGTATATTCGCACAAGGCACTGGGAAGTTGCTTTAGGTGACCGAAGGTGTTGCTAACTTATACGATTCTGGACTTCACCTCCAGGTAGGGAATCGTCGTTGAGTACGCAGCGTTCAGTGATTGAGAGCACTTCTCCTGTCTATAGTCACCTTGAAACGTTACCTGAATTCCGTCCTAGCGGCTGGGAGTTCGCGTTTCTTGTCTGTAGAATACAGAGAGGAGAAGATAGTAATAGATTATACTAGTCGGGGGACCGCCTTCCCCCATCCTAGTGTTAGTGAGTTTTTTATTTTGTGGCTGGAATTCTTTCATCGTCGTACACGCACACGAGATCCATCACTGTAGTACATTCGGTGATATTGCTAATTGCTTCGGCGTATTAGGTCTATAACGCTGATCAGCTGTGACAGTGTAAGTTTTATCTCCACTGAGGTTGAAAGTAGTGTCTTCTAGTGTTTGGGACGTAGATTATATAAGTCATCTCACGTTATTTATATTAGATCACGTAGCCATAAAAAGCGGCAGATTTGGGCAGTTTGTCAATAATATTAGTCAGCAAAATTCATTTGTATCTCTTTATGTCCATTGCACATCCACACATAAACATTTGTAATATATAAAGGTATTTTAATCAACAATAAATGTATAAGCAGAAACAACATTTATAATTTAGTAGTTGCTAGTTCCTTTAATCATTCATTTATTTTTATGTTGTAATTTATATGTTAAGGGCAAGGGGGTGGAAATAATATCACCGTTAAGAGATATTAAGACCTGCTTCAGGGGGTTGTCAGACAGGGCCAAATCTTTATTTTCGCGTTTAGTATTTTCCGTTGCGCACATTCATTTTTACATCCGCCTGAAGCAGCATCATGGAAACCATACAAATACCTTCAGTAAATACTTCCTAACATTATTATTTATATTCGATGTTAGTAAATCCCTCTTTTTCATTAATACTTTTCTTGCTACAGTGACACTTCATTTTATATCCTATCTACTTCGGTCATAATCAGTTATTTTGCTGCCCAATAGTCCGTTTAGTCTCTCATTTCGTAATCAGATTCCATAACACTTCCTGATTTAACGCACGTGATACCAAGGGAGACGGAAGGGGTACTATTTGCCTACCTTCTCAGAATACTGTAATCTAGTCATGTACATTATATTTTAAAATTAAAAAAATATATTTGCTATATTTAATGATTTCTTCTACCAGATATCGTAATTGTTTTAAATATTTCAGTAAAAATTAAAGGAAAAATATAGGTCTTGTCAGTGGATGTTAATTTTCAGAACAGGTTTCTTATTCATATTTTCAGGTTTAGGACACTTCTTACGAATAAATACATCTTTAAAATGTATGTTGTGCGTAGAAGACAACGAAAATTAACGAAACCCGTATATCTTTGTCTTCATCATATATTACGCCCCCCTTTTGGTGAATACGTTACGGAAAATCCGATGGTACTGCTAGGTTTAATTCGAATAGGTTCCATTACCTTTCATTTAGTTCAATTGAGGGTTATCTCATAACCCCTTTCGAGGGCACTGTCAATTCTATTCAAGTGATTTTCCAAGTTCTTTGCTGTCTCTGATAGAACTGCAGTGTCACCGGTACACTGCAAAATGTTTATTGCTTTGAGAGACACCCACATGCCTTGCTCATACTGTGGCATCAAGCAGTCTGGCTTGCAAGATGAGTGGCCTGCCAATCGCAAAACATCAGTGACTGATTGTGAACTCTAGTAACCACAATTAAGCTACAAATTAATCTCCTGTTTAAATATTTCGCAACGGAAACGGATAACGCACATCTGACTATTAAAAATTTATACAACTCCGATTGTTCACTACGCACTGGCAGTACCACATTTTCTTTCTCACCCAACGGCTTTGGTCAAAACGTAGGCATCGCACTGAATATGAATGGCGCACACGTTATAAATTCTGGATACCATGACTACACACTATTCGAAGAACAAGGCCACCAATCTTTTTCTTTTAACTATCTTTTTTATTCAGATAAATTCTACTATGATTCACAGATAACCTAGACACACCATTACATTCTATACTACAATTACACATGAGCAACTCCGCCCAGAGGGCATGGCTTTACATTGGTGATTCTCTGTCTTATGGTCTCGTAATTACCTAACGCTACAGTGCACTTTCCTTACAGTACTCACCAGGTGGAAGTGCTCGTCTCTAATTTCAAGTCCCGCACACGCCATTTCTTAAATATTTCCAACTTGTAGTACACACGCCAGTAATTCAGCTTAACTTTAGCACTCGGAAGTATTTCAACTTAATACTAGCACTCGCAAGTATTTGAACTTATTGTTACACGTGTGACGGTTGGTCACTTCCGAAGAGTACTACAATCCCCTTAATATTACCTGCCTGACATTTAATTCTCCCCACAAATCTTCCTGAAATAGAGAAATAATTATTCCAAACTACTCTTAAGTATTTCACATGCATACCATCTCTCCACTCTTTTGTCTTTTACGGAGCACACCTAACACGGGTCTTACCAACACAAGATCCAGCGCCATAGTGCTGAAACATGGTCGTACTTCAGGTCAGCTCGCTCCTCCGTCAAGGTGGGGGAGCACCACGTTACCGTATTGGTCAGCCACATTTCAGACGCTCAAATCTCAGGTAAATTTCACCTCTTTGGTTCCACCAAAGGTGACCAAAGGACCGTCTCAAAGATGATCATATATTGCACATTCACTATCTGCAGTTAGCAGACGACCATACATTCATTCATTTCACAGATCTCACCAAATTGGATCTAGGGATTTATTTTGTGGGAGTGCACATGTGATCAATTAAATAAATAAATTGTCATTATTTCCTACACTTGTATCCGGCTTTGGTGTATTAAGTGAAATTGAGTTATTATCCACAAAAAAATATGTTGTTCTGACAAGAATAATGAAGAATGTTGTACCTATTTTCAATGTCGGGCGGTACTGTACCCTTTCACCACCGGCTACCCATGCAAAAAAAAAGTAAATAAATAAATAAAATAAAAAATAAAAAAGTAAATCACAGTACTATCCTTGCAATGCGAGGGTAGTTCCGAACATTTTTTTAAGAAAGCTGTATTCGAACAAACGTAGCAAGTCACGATTATAACCAGAAGGAGACCTTAGCCTCTTGTGACCTCAGGTACATGACCAAATGCTTTTACTTTACCAACTTACTGACACAGTTGTCGCATTATTGTACTCTCCACAATCCAGAGTATCGTACACATACAAATTTACAACAATCCAAATGACAAATAAAACATTACATCATACAAATAAAAAAATGGTGAGATGAAAATTTGCTTAGTTATCTGGATCTCCGTTGTTTTTAGGAGTAATCCAAACTTTACTAATTCTATAACAAATAAAAAAATCCTAACTGTACTCATGAAATTTTAAATAGCTCACTATCCACACAGAGCAAGTAATCTGACATACATAAATTTCTGGGTAATAATCTTTACACAGCAATGTCTAAATACAAAACAAAATCAATAAAAGAAAAAAAATTGCGTACACTAGTTACATGTAGAATGTCAGGCTCCATACCAGTACTTTAAAATGTACATCAAACCTACAGAGAAATAAAACTGAGAAAAAAACAATGAAATATAACACAAGTCACATACTGATTACGTAATATAGTCAATCTAAGACACAATGTCATACCTCATTAACTATCATCACTTAAGCAAATGCCACCACTACTCGACTGTGAGTTTAAACCTTATCCTTGTCCAGCAGAATAACTACATGCTGCTGAGCTAGTCAGTCCATCAACTATGATCAATACACGCAGTAAATAGTTAGCAATAAGTGCTTGAATCCACCAGTAGCTCTCGTATTTTACTCTACTGCTCATTTCTCTGTTGTTACATGTTTAGACGACAAGAACTTGCATTTCGGCTAGACTCTGTTACACTTCAATGTGAAATGTCACCACTGTGGTAATGCAAATAAGTGGCTTCAGTCAACACACCAACTAGATTATTACTGTCCACGACATCAAAATGCATCAGTTAATTCCGATATTTGTTGTCCATTGCAAACTCTTGTCCCCTGTGGCAAACTTACCGACCAATGCAACAAGAGCCACTATTTTAGTATTACGACACTGGCTGGTAATTAAAGCATTCTTGTACCAAATATTCTAATGAACATGCTACATGAACTTGGTAACCCAGAACAAACAAGAAAAACACACTAACTATTCTAAACACATATGTTACTGAAATACAATTACACTTGCTGTCCCTTCAAGAATAAAACATATAAAAAATTTACATAATTACAAATACAAAAACATTATTCCCTATCTTGTTAGTCACACAGAACCATTTCATTCTGTGATTTTCTTAGGGTCAAAAAGTTGCTGACAGTTTTCCTAGAAACACTGCCTCAGTGTCAAAGCTCTTCCATGGTTACCCGGACAAAAGTCTTTAGGTCAATCAAATCGGCATCTTGAACACGCACTGAACAGTAAACTGTATCTCACATTAAACTCAAATGTCATAGTCACTCTCAGATTACCATCCAAACGAATTTGGTCGTCCAGAAATGGCCCTACAACTAAAATTACCCAGGGTCCTTTCCTTTCAGTTCACGGTGTAATTCAAAGTCTTTATGTTCCAACAAACAGAACTTATTCTGGAACCAATTAAAGAAATGTCTCCTACTACAAATGCAAATGTCAGTGTCCCACTTTGGTTTCTGGTGTTCAGAGAATAATTAGTCACCAAACGACAACTGTCCTCTTTAAGTATAACTAGCGTCCCACATCCATTTTACAAAGCACACTTAACAAGTCACTCCCAAACGTTTATGGATCCCACCGTCCAGTGGTCAAGACAAAAGAAACCAATCGTCCTGTCTGCTAAAGACAAAATCTTTTCCACCACTCACAATGTGGAAACACCAGTCCTTCACTTTCCAACTTATTGAGACATACGAGCAGTCATCTTGTTTCACAGCTCCACAGTCCAGTACTAGTTAATAGCTGCTGTTAAAAAATCCCTGCCGGACTCTGCCATGCCGGCCGAAGTGGCCGTGCGGTTAAAGGCCCTGCAGTCTGGAACCACAAGACCGCTACGGTCGCAGGTACGAATCCTGCCTCGGGCATGGATGTTTGTGATGTCCTTAGGTTAGTTAGGTTTAACTAGTTCTAAGTTCTAGGGGACTAATGACCTCAGCAGTTGAGTCCCATAGTGCTCAGAGCCATTTGAACCATTTTTTGATTCTGCCACGCGTTGTTCATTCTACCGTCGCGCCGCCGACAGGCGAGCCATTGAGCAGGAAAACCACCCCCTGTTGCCTCTGCGGGATACCGTCTCCATTCGTAAGGGTGGCGCAACTTATGAGTGGCAGGGTAGGTGCGTGCCGCCCCAGGCCGTTGACCTGTTGTAGCGGGCGCGAGGAGTGTACCCCGACCAACAGTGGAGTGGGGAGTTCAAAGGCTCTGTCACCTCTCCCATGCTGACGTCAGCTTGGCCTCCCACATTTTTATGCAGGTATGGGCACGTTCTGCGTGGGCACCTCCGCGCTACGACACCCAATCAGTCAGACCCTTCCGTGCATCTCGCAAAATTACAGACAAAAGAATATTCTTAGTATTTAAATACTCATTGATTACATGTATGATCTATTAGATACATTGGTAACAAAAGAATCTTTGTTCTAAAAGATATAAAATCATACACCCTTGTTTTCTACAAATACATCAACATATATCCCTTCTCTACATACAGCCCACACTTGTGCTATTGATTGTAACTGTCGTCCCTCATACAAAAAATGAAAGTGTTAAAAAAAAGAATAAGAAACAATCTATACAGCTCATAATTACAATATCAAATAGTAGACTACTTTAACATCCTATCACAGGGAACATATTAGAAACTGTTGATTCTAAAACTACAATATACAACGCACCTTTGTGCTTGTGACAGACTGAAATTAATACCCCATGAAAGTGTTCCAACAAAAAAATAAGAAACAATCTGTACAGCTCACAATTACCTATTACGTAATATCAAATAGTAAACTATTTTTACATCCTAACACAATAAACATTTTAGAAACTGATGACTCTAAATCTACAACATACACAGCAACTTTGTGCTTGTGACAGATTGTAATTAGTATCTCTTTACATATTTTTACCTTTTATTATATATAACAACATTTCTAGGACATGTATGTACCATCCACATGACGTCATATCCTGACCTACCATCGACGTTCATCCAAATCATACAGTAAAGCACAATAATGTTTTACTTATTGATAGGTAGCATCCCCTTTACAGGCGTGTGCACATTGATCACACTACTCTACGACTCTCACTCACCTGACACCACATTTTCCTTCACATTCGATCCATTAATACACCAACGGAATAGGTCTAGCAGTCAGCTAACCTTAACACCACCACACTCACGTCAACATAACATACCTTTGCTCCCTTATACTCAACAACATAACACATCGAGTTGTTTCGGAGATAGCATTATAGTCTCTGATTTCGTCCTTTCACTCTGGCACCTCTCTCCATCGGCTTACCTCTGCATTCACTGTACCGATTATTCGTGCTGCTAAATATCAACTTAGAATTGCGACATTTCATCTAAGAACAAAAAATACACAAATCATTCATCCTGCAAAATAACTGTACACATTCTTGGGACCGTTTTGATTAGTTGTACTGGTACCAGACTTCAACAACAACAACAAAAATATTCCAGAATGAGAATATTATTTTTGCCGTATTGCAAATTTTATGGTAAGAATTAGATTTACACTTATATTACATCTTACGCCAGTATTCCACAACGTTCACCAGCTGGATCTCATGCTCCTTTTGTGTCCTTTCACGTTGTCCTCATCTCTTCATTCGTATTTCGGCTCTCTGTCCGTCCATCATTCCCTGATCTTCCTTCTCCATTCGCTTCAATCTCGATTGCAGCATACACAGGCCTCTCTGTAACATACATCTAAGACATTTCCACATTATTCAATTCTACTCACCTTTATTTACCACTGTTTCATCACGTTGAATCTCTCTTCATTAATCACACTGCTTCACGTCGCTTCTCTCCTTAAATATCACCTTTATCTACTACTAATTATCACGTCGCTTCTCTCTCTATCTACCATCTTTATCCACTCATTAATCATCACGTCATTTCTGCTTGATCCATTATTCATATGACAAAAAATACGTACATACACCACTCTGTCGACACCTGTTCATGACTCATTCGACCAGTCTATTCCGTCATACTTTCTGACATCCCACCTGAAAATTCTTATGTTCGATTTGACCCTGCACAGCGTTACACACCACAAATAAATACACTGACTATCAACCATAACTCGCCTACTTTCGATCTATCCTTAACTTTTTCATAATTTGATGTTAGAAATGTGAAGAAGCCCACACAATTGTTTTACCTTGATCGTCTCAATGAGTACAGCATTTTCATGGACAATCCGCCTCACTCTGAATGGTTCATTATACACAGTAAAGAATTTGCTAGTTAGTAATCTGTGCTTACATGGAAATTAAATGTGTGCAGAGAATACACAATCTGGGAGAAAGGGACAACACAAGTGTTAGAAACCTTGGTGCCAGTGGGCTCTTTCCCTAACACCAGATTCCGAACAACCATACGCAGCACTTCATTATAACTGTCACCACGACAATGACATACTATATATCAGATGGCAGCTAATCTAAAAACTTCGATCACATAGCTAATGTTACCTGTAACAGCAGCCGGCCGCGGTGGTCGTGCGGTTCTAGGCGCTGCATTCCGGAACCGCGGGACTACTACGGTCGCAGGTTCGAGTCCTGCCTCGGGCATGGATGTGTGTGATGTCCTGAGGTTAGTTAGGTTTAAGTAGTTCTATGTTCTAGGGGACTGATGACCTAAAGCTCAGAGCCTTTTGAACCATTTTGTAACAGCATTTTAAATCTACCCCACGCCATACAGATCACAATGTTGACTTTTTACATTACGTGTTAAGTACCTTCAGTAGTCAAATCGCACTAATTAAACTGTACTCATTGGCATTACTACATAACGTTTTTAGCAACTGTTTTTTTTGAGGAAACAGTCCTTTTACTTTAGTGTTCCAAATCAAAATTTGCAAATTTTTATATGCCTTACTGTCTATTTGCTCTGAGAGACCAGCCTAACAGATGTCTTTACTGGTATTTTATTCTATGATCAGAAGTATGGTATTTGTATTCCTACATATCAGTAGAGTATGTCTGCTACATGGACAATTTTCTGTGCCAGCGGCATGTGTTTTAAGGCAATATGCTAAGGGCTGATATGTTGGATTAGTTTCTCCTATCCACCAATCCATTAAGACGGGAATGAAATGCCAGGATTCCATGCCCTCCTGTCATTAAGACAGTTTCTGCCGTTCCTATCCTCGACTCCGTCTGACCTATGAGTCGTGCCTGCGTTCACGATGTTGCTCTCATAACCCAGTTCCTGTTACAAGTGCTGAAATGATGCAGAATCGTGTAATCCTATGCCTGCTATCGCTATATCTCTGCGCAATTTCACTGGCAACTTCATTGTTCAGATCCTAATGAGGTCCCCAGGTTCGTATGGCACATCCAAATACCTATTTCGTCTCAGCATTTCCTGATACTACACCACTGGATCTCATATACCACCTTCGTTACAATTTGGCATCATCAATATGCTTTGCTTAACCTGGTCCTGCTTACTTTTCGACCAGAATTCATCTAAAAACTTGTCACAAAATGTCTTGTAGCTACTATAGTCTTTAATAACTTCCTGCATTTTCGCTCTAGCATCGTCCCGCCAATGGTTACACACAAACTTCATTTTGAGGAGCGGTCCCCACGATGAAGGTAATGAATCTTGAAATTGAGACAGCCACAGGCATGGATGTTGGTAGTTATCAGGATCCGGAAAACAAGTGTACGTTTGTACCGACACGAAGTGCCTTCTTCCGCATTTATGTTTTCCGACCTTGGACTATAGCCAGTTGGGTTTGCCACCTGCTTTATCCGACACAACCGTTCTTCCAATTCTCTGAGTTCGTCTTCCTCTTTGATTCGCTCATCCGGCAACATGCCCTAGGTTCTATAATATCACTCTCTAATGCAATTATTCGTGCCTCCAAATTATTGGGTTTTTCTTTCACGGCGTCACATACTTGCTTCAACGCACCCAGATTCTTCTCCCCTCACCTAACCGATTATTAACTGCGGACAGACGCAGCTTCCTCATTGCCTCTTTATTTCCCTTATCCACTGCCTCCATTCTTTCTTTACTATCTTTATCCATCGCTTCCAATCTTTCCTTATTATCTTTATCCATCGCTTCCAATCTTTCCTTATTATCTCTATCCATCGCTTCCAATCTTTCCTTATTATCTTCATCTTCCATCCTCTGTACAAACTGCATTAGCACATTGTAATTTGGTACTTTCAGTGTGCTCACCTCGTTTGCCTGAGAAACCATAGCTTCGCTAAGGGTAGCTACACTTTCACTGCATACCTGACCTAGTACCGCCTCGCCAGCGTCGTCGGGAAAAGATCCCGATTGTGGACAAAGCCCGCCGCCTTAAGGATCACCTAGCTGCGGTCCACTTACCAATTCAGCCCCTTCCGAATGTTTGCCGTTCTCACTCATTAACCCAAGGTCGACACTTACTTCCTGCTCCACTGCTACGTTCACCCCAGAATCACTCTTCTCCATGGTAACTCCACTTTTCGACTGCGACCTAGTTACTACGGACATTTCGCAAAAAAAATTTATACAACGATCTTCCAGCCTTGGACGACATAGCAATCAATTACATAAAAAAATAAAAGATCCTCACCAATCGAGAAAGAAATTGCAAACAAAAAATTTTACTTCTTAGCGCTATCACAATATACGTAAAAATCTTGACAAATCCCATAAAAACATTTTAAAAAATCTTAACAGCAAATCCTAACAGCACAATCCTGGCAGGGTCGAAATTATGAGAGGCACCCACATGCCTTGCTCATACTGTGGCATCAAGCAGTCAGGCCTGCAAGATGAGTGGTCTGCCAAGCGAGTGGATTTATTCTTATTTATCGCAAAACATCAATGACTGATTGTGAGCTCAAGTACCCACAATCAAGCTACAAATTAATCTCCTGTTTGAATATTACGCAACGGAAACGGATAACGCACAACTGACTATTAAAAACTTACACAAAAAGGATGATTGTTCACTATGCATTGGCAATACCATAACTTCTTTCTCGCCCAACGGCTTTGATCAACACGTACCCATCGCACTGAATATGAATGGCGCACACGTTATAAATTCCGGATATCATGACTACACACTATTCGAAGAACAAGGCCACCAATCTTTTTCTTTTAACTATCTTTTTTATTCAGATAAATTCTATTATGATTCACAGATAACCTAAACACACCATTACATTTTATACTACAATTACACATGAGAAACTCCACCCAGTGGGCATGGATTTGCATTAGTGATTCTCTATGTAATGGTCTCGTAATTATCTAACGCTACAGTGCACTTTCTGGATAGGATGGTGGATCTTTTGCTATATCTCACACTTCGACTCTCACACCCATCATCACGAAAATTTCCTCCAGACCGAGGGGTACAAAAAGGAACATGAATTACCCACTGCGTCTGAACCTACATCTACATCTACATCCATACTCCGCAAGCCACCTGACGGTGTGTGGCGGAGGGTACCTTGAGTACCTCTATCGGTTCTCCCTTCTATTCCAGTCTCGTATTGTTCGTGGAAAGAAGGATTGGCGGTATGCCTCTGTGTGGGCTCTAATCTCTCTGATTTTATCCTCATGGTCTCTTCGCGAGATATACGTAGGAGGGAGCAATATACTGCTTGACTCTTCGGTGAAGGTATGTTATCGAAACTTTGACAAAAGCCCGTACCGAGCTACTGAGCGTCTCTCCTGCAGAGTCTTCCACTGGAGTTTATCTATCATCTCCGTAACGCTTTCGCGATTACTAAATGATCCTGTAACGAAGCGCACTACTCTCCGTTGGATCTTCTCTATATCTTCTATCAACCCTATCTGGTATGGATCCCACACTGCTGAGCAGTATTCAAGCAGTGGGCGAACAAGCGTACTGTAACCTACTTCCTTTGTTTTCGGATTGCATTTCCTTAGGATTCTTCCAAAGATTATCAGTCTGGCATCTGCTTTACCGACGATCAACATTATATGATCATTCCATTTTAAATCACTCCTAGTGCCTACTCCCAGATAATTTATCGTATTAACTGCTTCCAGTTGCTGACCTGCTATTTTGGAGCTAAATGATAAAGGATCTATCTTTCTGTGTACTCGCAGCAGATTGCACTTGTCTACATTGAGATTCAATTGCCAATCCGTGCACCATGCGTCAATTCGCTGCAGATCCTCCTGCATTTCTGTACAATTTTCCATTGTTACAACCTCTCGATACACCACAGCATAATCTGCAAAGAGCCTCAGTATATTGTGAATAGCAACGGTCCTATGACACTCCCCTGCGGCACACCTGAAATCACTCTTACTTCGGAAGACTTCTCTCCATTGAGAATGACATGCTGCGTCCTGTTATCTAGGAACTCCTCAATCCAATCACACAATTGGTCTGATAGTCCATATGCTCTTACTTTGTTCATTAAACGACTGTGGGGAACTGTATCGAACGCCTTGCGGATGTCAAGAAACACGGCATCTACCTGTGAACCCGTGTCTATGGCCCTCTGAGTCTCGTGGACGAATAGCGCGAGCTGGGTTTCACATGACCGACTTTTTCCAAACCCATGCTGATTCCTACAGAGTAGATTTCTTGACTCCAGAAAAGTCATTATACTCGAACACAATACGTGTTCAAAAATTCTGCAACTGATCGACGTTAGAGATATAGGTCTATAGTTCTGCACATCTGCTCGACGTCCCTTCTTGAAAACGGGGATGACCTGTGCCCTTTTCCAATCCTTTGGAACGCTACGCTCTTCTAGAGACCTACGGTACACCGCTGCAAGAACGGGGGCAAGTTCCTTCGCGTACTTTGTGTAAAATTGAGCTGGTATCCCACCAGTTCCAGAGGCCTTTCCTCTTTTGAGCGATTTTAATTGTTTCTCTATCCCTCTGTCGTCTATTTCGATATCTACCATTATGTCATCTGTGCGACAATCTAGAGAAGGAACTACAGTGCAATCTTCCTCTGTGAAACAATTTTGGAAAAAGACATATAGTATTTCGGCCTTTAGTCTGTCATCCTCTGTTTCAGTACCATTTTGGTCACAGAGTGTCTGGACATTTTGTTTTGACCCACCTACCGCTTTGACATAAGACCAAAATTTCTTAGGATTTTCTGCCAAGTCAGTACATAGAACTTTACTTTCGAATTCATTGAACGCCTCTCGCATAGCCCTCCTCACACTACATTTCGCTTCGCGTAATTTTTGTTTGCCTGCAGAGCTTTGGCTATGTTTATGTTTGCTGTGAAGTTCCCTTTGCTTCTGCAGCAGTTTTCTAACTCGGTTGATGTACCACGGTGGCTCTTTTCCATCTCTTACGATCTTGCTTGGCACATACTCATCTAACGCATTATGTACGACGGTTTTGAACTTTGTCCACTGATCCTCAACACTATCTGTACTTGAGACAAAAGTTTTGTGTTGAGCCAACAGGTACTCTGAAATCTGCTTTTTGTCACTTTTTCTAAACAGAAAAATCTTCCTACCCTTTTTAATATTCTTGATTACGGCTGAAATCATCGATGCCGTAACCGCTTTATGATCGCTGATTCCCTGTTCTGCGTTAACTATTTCAAATAGTTCGGGTCTGTTTGTCACCAGAAGGTCTAATATGTTATCGCCACGAGTCGGTTCTCTGTTTAACTGCTCAAGATAGTATTCAGATAAAGCACTTAAAAAAATTTCACTTGATTCTTTGTCCCTGCCACCCGTTATGAACGTCAGAGTCTCCCAGTCTATATCCGGCAAATTAAAATCTCCACCCAGAAATATAACATGGTGGGGAAATCTACTCGAAATATTTTCCAAATTATCCTTCAGGTGCTCAGCCACAACAGCTGCTGAGCCAGGGGGCCTATAGAGACATCCAATTACCATGTTTGAGGCTGCTTTAACCGTGACCTTCACCCAAATCCTTTCACATTTCGGATCTCCGTCAATTTCCTTCGATACTATTGCACTTCTTATCGCTATAAACACGCCTCCCCCTTCACTGCCCAGCCTGTCTCTGCGGTATACATTCCAATCTGAGTTTAGGATTTCATTACTGTTTACGTCTGGCTTCAGCCAACTTTCTGTCCCTAGTACTATATGGGCGTTGTGACCGTTTATTAATGAGAGCAGTTCTGGGACCTTTCTGTAGACGCTCCTGCAGTTTACTATTAGCACGTTAATATTGTTATTCCCTGTTGCATTTTGCCTACTCCCACCTTGCCGCGTCTCAGGAGGCGTCTTGTCGGGCCTAGGGAGGGAAGTATCTAACCTAAAAAAAAAACCATGTGCATTCCACACGTACTCCGCTACCCTTGTAGCCGCATCCGGTGTGTAGTGCACGCCTGACCTATTCAGGGGGACCCTACATTTCTCCACCCGATAGCGGAGGTCGAGAAATTTGCACCCCAGATCTCCGCAGAATCGTCTGAGCCTCTGGTTTAAGCCTTCCACTCGGCTCCAAACCAGAGGACCGCGATCGGTTCTGGGAACAATACTACAAATAGTTAGCTCTGATTTCACCCCACGAGCGAGGCTTTCCGCCTTCACCAATTCCGCCAACCGCCTGTACGAACTGAGGATGACCTCTGAACCCAGACGGCAGGAGTCATTGGTGCCGACATGAGCAACAATTTGCTGTCGGGTGCACCCAGTGCTCTCTATCGCCGCCGGTAGGGCCTCCTCCACATCTCGGATGAGACCCCCGGCAAGCAGACAGAGTGGACACGCCGTCTTCCCCGACCTTCCCGCTATTTCCCTAAGGGGCTCCATCACCCGCCTAACGTTGGAGCTCCCAATAACTAATAAACCCCTCCCCCCGTGTGCCTGCTCGGACCTTGCTGAAGGAGCAGCCACATGTCCACTCACAGGCAGAGCGGGCGATGCCACACGGCCAGCCTCCACATTGAGCCTCCGCCTCGTGCGCCGCGAACGCCGCTGAACCCGCCACTCCCCTTGGGGAGAGGGTGGCCCAACCGCGCCCAGTACACGCGAAGATGTCTCGACAGCAGGGACAGTGGGTGAAGCATGTAACACCTGGGGTGTACCTTGCGACGCACCAGACTCCCCACTGCCGCTACACTCCGAGGCAGCAGCCTGAAGACGGCTGACCGCGGCCATCAACACGCTCAGCTGTTCGCGAACAGTGGCCAGCTCCTCCTGCGTCCGTACACAGCAGTCACACATCCTATCCATCCTAAGGAATAAATTTGCTGAAGAGAGTTAATCAACCTTTAACTAGACTGCTAATTCACTAAAGGCGGCTGTTTATTCACTAAACTGTGGTTGCTAGGCACTTCTTGTAGAAAACAATGAAAATAGCACTACCTGTCTCTGGACTGTATTGAAAACAAACACTAGCACTACTGGCACTATGGTTGACTAAAGGGACTCTCTGACTGTGTTCAAAACAAACACGAAATCTATGGAACTATTAATAGCACTCAACAATTAAAGCTTCCAAAAAGCAAATACACACGGAAGAAGAAGTGACAAGTAAGAGAAATACAGTTAATACTTAAATTAAGGTGGCTCGCTGCACAGCAGACGTGAAGCAGACGGCAGTTACGACCTACCTTGCTACTCTCCCATGCAAACCACACATACTTACATTACATGAAATACATCCCACTGACAACACAGAATACACCACAAAGAATAGTCACAGCGTTAGAATCACTTCACTTTCAGCTTTCCCACTTCAATTAGTATTCATCCCAGTTTCATACGACACTGCCCCACTTCGTAACTTTTCTTTCCCACTATAAACTCTGGAGGATATATGCACGTCTTTCTGCGCAATGCAAGCCAAGTGGCGTTGCTGGATAGACGGCTGACTCACCTTACTTCTCTCTCAGAGTATTAGAGTCCGAATCTAGCGTCACACGGAAACATAACACGCAAAGGTAATATTAAGATCATATTCATCACACACGCGAGTCCTCAACTGATACCTTGGACGAGCACTTCTCTTTATCTTTAGTGCCATCCACAGATTGAGACTCACACAGTACTCAACACGTGGAAGTGCTCGTCTCTAATTCCAAGTCCCGCACACGCCATTTCTTAAATATTTCCAACTTGTAGTACACACGCCAGTAATACAGCTTAACTTTAGCACTCGGAAGTATTTCAACTTAATACTAGCACTCGCAAGTATTTGAACTTATTGTTACACGTGGTTTCGTTGTGAGCGTCAGTCACTTCCGAAGAGTACTACAATCCCCTTAATATTACCTCCCTGACATTTAATTCTCCCCACAAAAGTTCCTGAAATAGAGAAATAATTATTCCAAACTACTCTTAAGTATTTCACATGCATACCATCTCTCCACTCTTTTGTCTTTTACGGAGCACACCAAAGACAGGTCTTACCAACACAACATCCAGCGCCAGAGTGTTGAAACATGGCCGTTCTTCAGGTCAGCTCGCATCTCCGCCGAGGTGGGGGAGCACCATGTTACCGTGTTGGTCAGCCACATTTCAGGCGCTCAAAGCTCAGGTAAATTTCCTCTTTCGTTCAACTGAAGGTGACCAAAGGACCGTCTCAAAGATGATCATATACTGCACATTCACTATCTGCGGTTAGCAGACATCCGTACATTCATTCATTTCAGAGATCTCACCAAATTGGATCTAGGGATTTATTTTGTGGGAGTGCACATGTGATCAATTAAATAACTAATTTGTCATTTTTTCCTACAGTGGAATCCGGCTTAGGTGTAATAAGTTAAATTGAGTTACTACCCACAAAAAATTTGTTGTTCTGACAAGAATATCGAAGAATGTTGTAACTATTTTCAATGTCAGGCGGTACTGTACCCTTTCAGCTTCTCCCTAATATTCTCCCTATTACTCTGTTTACAAATTTATCCTTGTATGCTTTACTGCTTGTTCGGTGTAGATGTTGAATGACATCGAGTGTAGGGTACCCGAATATCTCATTCCCATCTTCAAATTGCACAACTAGAAATCTAACAGATGGAGTAGCAGAATTTATGTGCTACAACAAGATTTGTTCTTTGATGGGGTGGGGCTGTGAAATACGTGTCCAGCTTCAATACTCCTCTCTTCTTTTTACCTGAGGACAGCAAAATTCATATTTCAGTACATATGTGGCAAAAATTCAAACTTTCATTTAGGACAACATGGATTCCCAAGGATTCATGTGCTACCAGTTGTGGAGGAACATGTGGGAAAGAGCATCTCTCCAATTTCAGAACATTAAATGTTATTTTTGTAACTTCCAGAAGAGTAGAGTACATTGAGATAACTATTTCTAGATCGAAAGGTAAGCCAGTTCCGTTCGAACCCACTTGCGAGAACAAAGAAAAAAGACGGTTGCAGATGCAGTAACGGAGAAATGTCGTTAGAGTGTATTTGGGGGATATCGTATTCATGACTTTACGCCTCTTATCTTCAGATATCATTTTTAAATGACGAATGGTGGCCAGAGGAAAGTTGCTACCTCACAGAATCTTTGGACAAATAGCTTTTTATCTAATTATAATTTGAGGCGTTTATGTCAAAGTCCAATTTCAGAAGCTTCTCTGTCCTGGGGCGCCTGACTCAAATGCTTTAACATTGTCATTGCCCATGTCAAGAGCAGGTGCAGTGCAGTTGATTTCTACAATTCTAATTCCTTGGACGCCGCTTTGAAGCGCTACAAAAACCCATATGTTTTAAAACTATAAAATAAACGATTGCGAATAAGAATTACAGTAATAGAATAGCATAAATATCGTGAAAAGTTCTTTCATCAGCATGATATCAGTTACTTCAATTCGGGCTATTTCTCCCTCCTCAAAGAACTTTTCGCACAAAGACATTGTAACATTGTCAGCTGCTTATTCCAGCGACTATCCTAAGAATGGCTCAGTTTTCTATCAAGAGCATTAGGAAGACCGGTTTTCTTTACGTAGGGGAAGCGTTCTTTCGCCGAAATCAAAAGACATGAACTTATGGACAACTGACGAATATATACTCCGCATTAAAATTATTGGATACCAAAGGACTTAAATCGTGTAAAAAATTCTCTTAGAATATTACCGCCCGGTTTTGGATCATCTGGAAACTGGGTTGTAAAGAAAACGCGAGATCTGATAGTTCAGTTAATAAAACAGGAGACAGTGCTTGTCAGATAATGGTGTCTTCTCGCGCTCGCTCACGACGTGCACATGTCCGTAGTTGCTGAGTATTCGCCTTTTGTTACATGAGCAATTACCTCAGGCATGATTATATGTCGTCGGCTTTTAACACTTACTGCCACGTACTGCGACACACTTGTGGAGTGAGATATAATGGCCTATGCAGTGTCGATTAACTTCTGAACTAGATCCATAAGACCCTCACCTCTTATAGTTCCGTACGACCTTACGTCTCGTGCACACATAGGAACGTAATTATCGACAGTTAGCTCCTGAGCTGGTTTACGAAGTCGTTTCTCGTTCACATAAGACCTTTGTTTATCAGTCACGCATGGATGGCGAGAAATGTACGAAGTGCCACTTGACCCTTCAGCATGAGAGTAAATTTCACAGTACAGCGAACAGCAAAGAATATGAACGCTTTTCTTAAATCCATCCACAACAGACTTTAACAAGATCTAAAGTGTACTTTCAAACGGCTCCAGGCTGTGTGGTTCTCTACTCCCCACTGATTAGTTTTTCTTTTACTTCCCTTTTTCTTGACACGTGCTCCTTCTTCTCCAAACCATGTTTTTTTGTGTGTTACGAAAAAAATGAAGAAATCCCATCACTCCACTAAACACTGCTCTACTCACCGCTCGTAGCCCGTAGTTCGCAACTGGGGTCAGTGCTACCAACAGGTCGTAGGTGCAGCACACCAGTGCTTGCGCAAGGCACTGTTGCAGTGACGTCATGGGCTCGCTCAGTGTGGAGCAGTTAGGCCGCGGTCCGCCGGCTGCGTCTCCATGCGCAACTCTTCTGAGCCCGTGGCATACAGGTGATTTCGCAACAACACTGCTCGGCCCTTAGGATGACGTCAGGGTCTTGCTCAGCCCGATACTGCTGTAGTCCAGTGCGGCTGCAGCTCATGGGCCGAGCCTCTTCGCACGACACTCCCAGCGGACCTCGATGCGGCTGTCCCGCCTGTACCGGTAGCGTGAGGCAAGGAACGCACGGCTGTCATGACCACTGTCCTGGACGGGCCACACCTCGATGCCCACCTCTGCTGCGAAGTGCACAACCAAAGCTCGCACTCAGCCGGTTGTCACCGACCGATTAACGTCGTACAAGTCAACTGCGAAGTCACTCCAGCAGTGGCTGCATCAATTCCATCAGGCAGACACGTCACTGAACTGACTTAACCTCTTATACTCAGAACATTGATACCTCTAAAATTTTAAGTTAGTGTATCTTGTACAAATATCTCACGTGCCTATGTAAACTATTTGTCAAACGATTTATTTAAAACATGTCAAATAGTGTATGGTTTTGTTGTATACACAAATCTCGTAATTTTGTTGTACACGACTTGAATGAGTACTCATGTATCAGCCATTATCGTAGTCAAATGTATCGTAGACAAACGTAAGACACCAAGAAAATTTTTCTTTCCTTATGTTTATGAAATACGTGTTTACCAGAGAGCCCACAAGTGTTAAAAAGTACATGTAATACTTCCTATGATGATAAAGAACAGAGAAGCCTCCACATTTTTTCTGCGATCAGTTAGGGGATGCCTTCCTGTTTCGTACCGTCCCTTGTTCTTCCGCTTTCGCAGTGTAAGCATCTACACTACAGGCCATTAAAATTAGTACACCACGAAGATGACGTGCTACAGACGCGAAATTTAAACGACAGGAAGAAGATGCTGTGATATGCAAATGATTAGCTTTTCAGAGCATTCACGCAAGGTTGCCGCCGGTGGCGACAACTACAACGTTCTCACATGAGGAAAGTTTCCAACCGATTTCTCATACACAAACAACAGTTGACCGGCGTTTCCTGGTGAAACGTTGTTGTGATGCCTCGTGTATTTCATTTTGAGCAATAAATTTGGCTCACTGCGTTTAAGCGCGTATAGTAGTCTCCATGAGTAGCCGCTAAAGTGCAGAAGTTAAGTAACAGTAAGTGTTAGGATAGAATCAGATTAATTGTCCTTGTAGTCATACTGTTTTGTTCCCCTCGTTTGTTGTTTGCATTATTAGTGAGGTATACCCTGGCGGAGAGGTTGCGAATTTCTGCAGCCTGGACCAGATGTGGAGCGAAGTGGATGTGCCGATGATTTTGGTGTCTTGCAGAGTGCCACTGCTGACAGTAATTTTGTTGTAAATACTTAGGAAATGACACGTAAAGCTATTAATAAGACTGACTGTATTGCAAGTGTTATAGGTACTGAAATGGTACAGACACATTTAGTATTTCCGGAGGACGCGTATTCGGCACCATCCGTGATGGCACTGCCTCCTCAGAAGGTGGGAGGAGAAGAAAGAGCAAATGTGTTTGTAAGGCTTATGATGGGCCGACAAGGCTTGTGCCAGTGGATCAGGAGATTGACAAAACTGACAACACATGTAGTGTAATGGGTGACACCGGCGAAGGCTGCTGTGCAATCACAGGGCTAGACTTCCTCATCAAGCATCATGGCGAAACTGACTTTGGATGACGTGCAGCGGAACTCAGGGGGATAATGTTCAAGCTGGAGGAATTGCCAACAGTGTAATACTGTCGCAAGGTTAGTATATCATGATAGAACAAATGCGGGCAAAATCACTAAGCCTTAATCTGCGTGATATCTTGCCACGAGGCACTGGGAATTTGCATTAGGTGACCGAAGGTGTTGCTAACTTACACGATTCTTGACTTCGCCTCCGGCTAGCGAATCGTCGTTGAGTATGCAGCGTTCAGTGATTGAGAGCACTTCTCCTGCCTATACTCACATTGAGACGTTATCTGGATTCCGTCCTTCCGGCTGGGAGTTCGCGTTTCTTGTCTGTAGAATAGAGAGAGGAGAAGATAGTATTAGATTATACTAGTCTGAGGACCGTCTTCTGCCGTCCTAGCGTTTAATGAGTTTTTTATTTTGTGGCTGGAATTCTTTCATCGTCGCAGACGTGTACGAGAAGCATCACTCCGACACACTAACGCAGTACATATTCTGATATCTTCAACTTTTTGGTCCTGTCCTCCTCAGTTGCGCGTAATACTACGGTGTGTTGATGATTTTCACTTATGGACCGTCTGACAGCAACTGAATAAAACACAATTTTAGTGCCATACGCGTTTCGCCTTTATTTTCTGCAAGGTATCATCAGTGGCAGGTTGCGTAGACAGTTTCTTATATATTACGCTCCTGTTACATTTTTGGTCTTATTCTTCTTCCTATGAGCGCCAATTTGCTGTTTTTTTCTGCATTCCACAGCACTATGCACAGAACGCTTTTTTTATAATGCAATGTTTTGGTTTCTGTTGGCGACTGTCCAATCACCTTAAATTCCCACCTATTTGCAGTTTCTTCAGTTTTAACCTACAGTTCACAACCAATAGATAGTGGTCAGAGTCCACATCGGCCCCTGGAAATGTATTACAGTTTAAAACCCGGTTCATAAATCTCTGTCTTACCATTATATAATCTATCTGATACCTTCTAGTACCTCCAGGATTCTTCCATGTATACAACCTTCAATTATGATTCTTGAACCAAGTGTTAGCTATGATTAAGTTATGATCTGTGCAAAATTCTACCAGATGGATTCCTCTTTCATTTCTTACCCCCAATCCATATTTACCTACTATGTTTCCTTCTCTTTCTTTTCCTACTCTAGAATTCCAGTCAACCATGACTATTAAATTTTCGTCTCCCTACACTACCTGAATAATTTCTTTTATCTCATTGTACATTTCATCAATTTTTTCATCATCTGCACAGATAGTTGGCATATAAACTTGTACTACTGTAGTAGGCATGGGCTTCGTGTCTATCGTGGACACAATAATGCGTTCCCTATGGTGTTTGTACTCCTCCGTTGTGGTTGCACCTACGGTACGGCTATCTGTATCGCTGAGGCACGCATGCCTCCCCACCAACGGCAAGGTCGATGGTTCATGAGGGGAGGACATCGAGTGTAGGCTACCCGAATGTCTCACTCCCATCTTCAAATTGCACAACTAGAAATCCAGCAGATGGAGTAGCAGAACTTTTGTGCTTTAACATGATTTGTTCTTTGGTGTGGTGGGGCTGTGAAATACATGTCCAGCCTTATTACTCCTCTCTTCTTTTTACCTGAGGACTGCAGAATTCATATTTCAGTGCATTACGGCAAAAATTCTAACTTTCATTTAGGACAACACGGATTCCCAAGGATTCACATGTAACCAGTTGTGGAGCAACACGTAGGAATGAGCATCTCTCTTTTTGCGAACATTAAATGTTGTTTTTTTAACCTCCAAAAGAGCAGACTACATTGAGATAACTATTTCTAGATCGGAAGGTAAGCCACTTCCATTCGAACCCACTATCGAGAACAAATAGAAAGACGGTTGCAGATGCAGTAATGGGAAATGTTAGAGTGTATTGTGGGATTGGAGAAGTATGAAGTAGGAAAACTCTTGTATCCATTTCATGACTTTACGCCTCTTATCTTCAGATATCATTAGTAAATGACGAATGGTGGCCAGAGGAAAGTTGCTACCTCACAGTATCTCTGGACAAGTAGCTTTTCATCTAATTAAAATTTAAGGCGTTTATGTATAAGTACGACTTCAGAAACTTCTCTGTTCTGGGGCGCCTGACTCAAATGCTTTAACATTCTCATTGTCCACGTAAACAGATGGTGCAGTGTAGGTGATCTCCCCAGTTCTAATTCCTTGTACGCCGCATTGAAGAGCTACAAAAACCCTAGTGTTTTTGAAGCTGTAAAATAAACGATTCCGTATAAGAATTACAGTAATCGAATAGCATACATAACGTAAAAAGTTCTTTCAACAGCGTATTATCAGTTACTTCATTTTGGGGTATTTCTCCCTTCTCAGAGAGCTTCTTGCACGAAGACATTTTAACATTGTTAGCAGCTCACTCCAGCGAGCATCGTTAGACTGGCTCAGTTATCTACCAAGAGCATTAATTAGACCACTTTTCTTTACGTATGTGACGTGTTCTTTCGCCACGGTCAAAAGACCATGAAGTTATGGACAATTGATGCATATGCACTCCGCTTTTAAATTTATTTCGTAGTCCCATATTTAGCATATGGCAGGAACAATTCAATCGTGAATAATCATGCAGTGCAAAGACGATGTTGGTACCTTGATCAGTAGTGTGCTGCATGTCTTTCAAAGTGGAGTGGTGGATACCAAGAGACATAAATCGTTTAAACAATTCTCTTAGAATGTTACCCCCCCCCCCCCCCACTTTAAGGTTAATCTGGAAACTGGCTTGTAAATAAAATGCGAGATCTGAGAGCGCAGTCAATGAAACAGGAGACAGTACATGTCAGATAATTGTTTCTTCTAGCACTGGATGTCCACATGTCTGTAGTTGCTGAGTATTCACCTTCTCTTATATGAGCAATTACCTCAGGCATAAATATAAGTCGAAGGCTTTTAGCACTTTATGCCACGTATCGCGACACATTTGGGGGTGAGACATAATGGCCTTTGCAGTGTCAACTAACGTGTGAACAAGATCCATAAGACCTTCACCTCTTATAGTTCAATACGACCTTACATCTCGTGCACACATAGCCACGCATTTATCGACAGTTACGTCCCGAGCAGGTTTAGGAAGTCGTTTCTCGTCTACACAAGACCCTTGTTTACTAGACGTGCCTGGATGGCGAGAAATGTGCGAAGTTTCACTTGACCCTTCAGCATGAGAGTAAAACTCACTGCACAGCGAACAGCAAACAAAATGAACGCTTTTCCTAACACCATCCAACGACAGGCTTCACCACGGTCCAAACTGAACCTTTAAAATTCGCCTCAGGCTGTATGGTTGTCCACTCACCTCTCATTAGTTTTTCATTTATTTCCCTTTTCATTGACACGTGCACCTTCTTCTGCATACCACATTTAGTTTCCGCGCTCATTTTTACTGATGACCTTAGCAGTTAAGTCCCATAAGATTTCACACACAGTTAAACATTTGAAATAACTCTGCTCTACTCACCTCTCGCAGCCCGTAGCTCACAACTGCGGTCAGTGCTACGAACAGACCGTAGGCCGCAGCACGCCAGCGCTTGCGCAAGGCACTGGTGCAGTGACGTCACGGGCTCGCTCAGTGTGTAGCAGTGAGGTCACGGCCCGTTTGCTGCGTCTCCATACGCGACTCTGCTGAGCCCGTGGCATACTAGTTCGTTTCGCAACAACACTGTTCGGCCCTTGAGGTGACGTCAGGGAGTCGCTCGGCCCGCGACTGCTGTAGCCGGGTGCGGCCGCACGACTCTGCACCGTGCGGCCCGTCGGACCTCCATGCGGCTGCCCCGGCTGAACCGGCAGCGCTACGCAAGGCTCGCACGGCTGTCATGGCTGCGCTCCGGGACTTAATACGATTCTGGACTTCGCCTGTGGGTAGGGAATCGTCGTTGAGTACGCAGAGCTCAGTGAGTGAGAGCAATTCTCCTGTTAATACTCACACTGAGACGTTATCTGAATTCCGTCCTTGTGGGTGGGAGTTCGCGTTTCTTGTCTGTAGAATACAGAGAGAAAAATATAGTTTTAGATTATACTAGACAGAGGACTGCCTTCTGCCATCCTAGTGTTTAATCAGTTTTTTTATTTTGTGGCTGGAGGTCTTACATCGTCACACGCACGGCACAGCGGACACACCAGGAACCGTGGTGTTGGCCGTCGAATGGCGCTAGCTGCGCAGCATTTGTGCACCGCCGCCGTCAGTGTCAGCCAGTTTGCCGTGGCATACGGAGCTCCATCGCAGTCTTTAACACTGGTAGCATGCCGCGACAGACGTGTACGACAACCATCACTCCGACGCACCGGACGCAGTACATTCGATGATATTGCTAATTGCATCCGCTTATTAGGGCTGTAAAGCTGAACAGCTGTGTTCACGTGAGTTTCATTTCCACTGAGGTTGCACATCAAAGTAGATCATCTTCGAAAGCAGTGTCTTCTAGTGTTTGGGACGTAGATGATGTCAGTCATCTCACGTTGTTTATATTAGATCGCGTAGCCATAAATAGGTGCAGATTTGGCCCAGTTGATCAATAATATTAGTCAGAAAATTCATTTGTATCTTTTTATGTCCGTTGCACATTGACATGTACACATTTGTAATAAATAAAGGGGTTTTAATCTACAATAAATGTGTAAACAGGGACATTAATATTTACTAGTTACTAGTTTCCTTAATCATTCTTTTACTTCTATGTTGTGATCTATACGTTAAAGAGCAAGAAGGAGGAAATAATATCAACGTTAAGAGATCCTAAGATCTACTTCAGGGGGTAGTCAGACAGGGCCAAATCTTTACTTTTGCGTTCAGTATTTTCCATTTCGCACATTCATTTTTACACCCGCCTGGAGTAGCATCTAGGAAACCACACAAATACCTTCAGGAAATACTTCGTAACACTTAAATTTATATACGATGTTAGCAAATCCCTCTTTTTCATTAATAGTTTTTTTTTTGTATAGAAAGTCTTCATTTTGTAGTCTCTCTACTTCGGCCATCATCAGTTATTTTGCTGCCCAATAGTGCTTCTAGTGTCTCATTTCGTAATCTGGTTCTCTTAACACTACCTGGTTTAACCCTCGCATTACCAAGGGGGAGGGAAGGGGTACTTTATTCCTACGTTTCCAGAACACTGTAATCTAGTCATGTTCATTATATTTTAAAATTTTGAAAAAAATATGTATTTATGATTTTTAATGATTTTTTTCTAGCCGGCCGGTGTGGCCATGCGGTTCTAGGCGCTTCAGTTTGGAACCGCGTAACCGCTAGGGTCGCAGGTTCGAATCCTGCCTCAGGCATGGATGTGTGTGATGTCCTTAGGTTAGTTAGGTTTAAGTAGTTCCAATTTCTAGGGGACTGATGACCACAGATGTTAAGTCCCATAGTGTTCAGAGCCATTTCAACCAACCATTTCATTTCTTCTACCAGATTGCGTAACTGTTTTAAATTTTTCAGTAAAACTTAACGCAAAAATTTAGGTCTTGTCAGTGGATGTAAATTTTCAGAACAGGTGTCATTGTCATATTTTCAGGTTTAGGGCATAAATATATCTTTAAAAAGCATGATGTGCGTAAAAGACAGCGAAAATTAATGAAATCTATATATATATATATATATATATATATATATATATATATATATATATATATATATATACACTCCTGGAAATTGAAATAAGAACACCGTGAATTCATTGTCCCAGGAAGGGGAAACTTTATTGACACATTCCTGGGGTCAGATACATCACATGATCACACTGACAGAACCACAGGCACATAGACACAGGCAACAGAGCATGCACAATGTCGGCACTAGTACAGTGTATATCCACCTTTCGCAACAATGCAGGCTGCTATTCTCCCATGGAGACGATCGTAGAGATGCTGGATGTAGTCCTGTGAAACGGCTTGCCATGCCATTTCCACCTGGCGCCTCAGTTGGACCAGCGTGCTGGACGTGCAGACCGCGTGAGACGACGCTTCATCCAGTCCCAAACATGCTCAATGGGGGACATATCCGGAGATGTTGCTGGGCAGGGTAGTTGACTTACACCTTCTAGAGCACGTTGGGATACATGCGGACGTGCATTGTCCTGTTGGAACAGCAAGTTCCCTTGCCGGTGTAGGAATGGTATAACGATGGGTTCGATGACGGTTTGGATGTACCGTGCACTATTCAGTGTCCCCTCGACGATCACCAGTGGTGTACGGCCAGTGTAGGAGATCGCTCCCCACACCATGATGCCGGGTGTTGGCCCTGTGTGCCTCGGTCGTATGCAGTCCTGATTGTGGCGCTCACCTGCACGGCGCCAAACACGCATACGACCATCATTGGCACCAAGGCAGAAGCGACTCTCATCGCTGAAGACGACACGTCTCCATTCGTCCCTCCATTCACGCCTGTCGCGACACCACTGGAGGCGGGCTGCACGATGTTGGGGCGTGAGCGGAAGACGGCCTAACGGTGTGCGGAACCGTAGCCCAGCTTCATGGAGACGGTTGCGAATGGTCCTCGCCGATACCCCAGGAGCAACAGTGTCCCTAATTTGCTGGGAAGTGGCGGTGCGGTCCCCCACGGCACTGCGTAGGATCCTACGGTCTTGGCGTGCATCCGTGCGTCGCTGCGGTCCGGTCCCAGGTCGACGGGCACGTGCACCTTCCGCCGACCACTGGCGACAACATCGATGTACTGTGGAGACCTCACGCCCCACGTGTTGAACAATTCGGCGGTACGTCCACCCGGCCTCCCGCATGACCACTATACGCCCTCACTCAAAGTCCGTCAACTGCACATACGGTTCACGTCGACGCTGTCGCGGCATGCTACCAGTGTTAAAGACTGCGATGGAGCTCCGTATGCCACGGCAAACTGGCTGACACTGACGGCGGCGGTGCACAAATGCTGCGAAGCTAGCGCCATTCGACGGCCAACACCACGGTTCCTGGTGTGTCCGCTGTGCCGTGCGTGTGATCATTGCTTGTACAGCCCTCTCGCAGTGTCCGGAGCAAGTATGGTGGGTCTGACACACCGGTGTCAATGTGTTCTTTTTTCCATTTCCAGGAGTGTATATATATGTATTGGTCATTCACTACGCCCCCATTTTGTAGTACACGTTATTGGAAACACGTTGGTACTGCTAGGTTTAATTCAAATACGGTCCATTACCTTTCATTTAGTTCCATTTAGGGTTATCTTATAATCCATTTTCAGGGCACTATCTATTCCATTCAACTGTTATTCCGATTTCTTTGCTGTCTCTGACAGAACTGGAGTGTCACCAGTAAACTTCAAAACGTTTATTGTTTCTCCCTCATATTTAATTCTGCTCACAAATTTATAATTGTATTCTTTACTGCTTGTTCAGTGTAGATGTTGAGTAACATCGAGTGTAGGCTACCCGAATGTGTAACTCCCATCTTCAAATTGCACAACTAGAAATCCAGCGGATGGAGTAGCAGAATATATGTGCTTCAACATGATTTGTTTTTTTTTTTTTTCCTTTTGGGGCGGGGAGGGGTGGGGGTGAATCTGAAATACATGTCCAGCCTCATTATACATCTCTTCATTTTACCTGAGGACAGCAAAATTCATATATCAGCGCAAATATGGCAAAAATTCAAACTTTCTTTTCGGACAGCATGGATTCCCAAGAATTCACGTATTACCAGTTGTGGAGGAACATGTAGGAATGAGCGTCTCACCTATTTCAGTGCATTAAATGTTATTTTTGTAAGTTCCAGATGAGCAGAGTACATTGAGATACCTGTTTCTAAATCGAAAAGTAAGCCAGATCATATCGAACCCACAAGCGAGAACAAAGAGAAAAGACGGTTGGAGATGCAGTAAAGGGAAATGTCGTTAGAGTGTATTGTGGGATTGGAGAAGTATGAGGACGGAAAAGGATTGTATCCTTTTCATGACTTTACGCCTCTTATTTTCAGATATCACTTTTAAATGACGAATGGTGGCCAGAGGAAAGTTGCTACCTCACAATATATCTGGACAAATAGCTTTTCATCTAAGTATAATTTGAGGCGTTTATGTAAACGTCCGATTTCTGAAGCTACTCTGTCCAGGGGGGTTTGACTCGAATGCTTTAACATTGACATTGTCCATGTCAACAGATGGTGCAGTGTAGGTGATCCCTCTAGTTGTAATTCTTTGGACGCCTCTTTGAAGAGCTACAAAAACCCTCATGTTTTGAAAGCTTTAAAATAAACGATTGCGTATAAGAATAACAGCAATAGAATAGCATAAATACAGTGAAAAGTTCTTTCATCAGCGTGATATCAGTTCCTTCATTTCGGGCTATTCTTCCCTTCTCAGAGAGTTTTTAGCACAAAGACATTCTAACATTGTTAGCTGCTTATTCCAGCGAGTATCCTTACACTGGCTCAGTGATCTATCAAGAGCGTTAAGAAGACCACTTTTGTTTACGTTATTGATGCGTTCTTTCGCCACAGTCAAAAGGCCATCAACTTATGGACAATTGACGCATATATACTCCGCATCATAATTATTTCGTAGCCTTGTATTGATCATAACGCAGGAACATTTCAGTCGTGAATAATCGCGCAGTGCAACGACGATGTTGGTATCTTGATCAGTAGTGTGCTGCATGTTTTTCAAAGCAGAGTCGTGGATACCAAGAGACATAAATCGTCTAAGCAATTCTCTTAGAATGTTACCGCCCGATTTGATTCATCTGTAAACTGAGTTGCAAACAAAATGCGAGATCTGAGAGTCCAGTCAACGAAACAGGAGACAGTACATATCAGCTAATGGTTTCTTCTCGCACTGGACGTCCACATGTCCGTAGTTGCTGAGTATTCACATTCTGTTATATGAGGAATTACCTCTGGCATAATTATATGTCGTAAGCTTTTAACACTTCCTTCCATGCACCGCGACACATTTGTGGGGTGAGACATAATGGCCTTTGCCGTGTCGATTAATGTCTGAACAAGTTCCATAAGACCTTCACCTCTTATAGTTCTATGCGACCTAACATTTCATGCACACATAGCCACGCATTTACCGACACTTACCTCCTGAGCAGGTTTAGCAAGTCGTCCCTCTTCCACATAAGACACTTGTTCATTAGACGCGCATGAATGGTGAGAAATGTGCGAAGTGCCACTTGACCCTTCAGCATGAGAGTAAATTTCACAGCACAGCGAACTGCAAACAAAATGAACGCTTTTCCTAACGCCATCCAAAATAGCCTTTAACACGGTCCAAACTGAACTTTTAAGATATGCTTCAAGCTGTGTGGTTCTCCACTCATCACTGATTAATTTTACTTTTAGTACCCTTTTTCTTGACATGCGCTCCTTCCTCTCCTGACCACGGTTAGTTTCCAACCTCATTTTGTGCGTTACGACAAAAATGAAGAAATCCCACCATCCCACTAAACACTGCTCTACTCACCGCTCGCAGCCGTAGCTCACAGCAGCGGTCAGTGCTACAAACAGCACGTATGCCGCAGCGCGCCAGCGCTTGCTCGAGGCACTGATGCAGTGACGTCACAGCCTCGCTCAGTGCGGAGCAGTGAGGCCGTGGCCCGTGGGCTGCGTCTCCATACGTGACTCTGCTGTGCCCGTGGCATACAAGTTGTTTCGCAACAGCACTGCTCAGCCCTTTGGGTGACGTCAGGGACTCGCTCGGCCCGAGACTGCTATAGCCCAGTGTCGCCACATGACTCTGCACCGTGCGGCCCGTCGGACCTCGATGCGGCTGCCGCAACAGAACCGGCAGCGCGAGGCAAGGCTCATACGTGTGTCATGGCTAAGGTCCAGGAAGGTCCGAACCTCGATGCCGACCTCTGCTACAAAGTGCACAACCAGAGTTCGAGCTCAGCCGGTCGTCACCGACAGATTGACAACATACAAGCCAACTGCGATGTCACTCCAGTAGTTGCTGCATAAATTCCCAAGGGCAGATACGTCCCTGTACTTTCTTAACCTCTTATCCTCAGAACAATTATTCCTCTGAAATTTTAAGTTACTCTATCTTGTAAAAATATCTCCTGTGCCAATGAAAATGATTTGTTTATTTACAACATGTCAAATTGTGTATTGTTTTTTCTTGTATACACCAATCTTGTAATTTTGTTATACAGATGACTTAAATGACTACTCATGTAACAGCCATTATCGTAGTAAAATATATCGTAGGAAAATGTAAGACACAAAAAAAATATCTTTCTTTATGTTTATGAAATATCTGTGTACCAGTAAGACCACAAATGTTAATAAGTACATGTAATAGTTTCTACGATAATGAAGAACAGAGAAGCCTTCACATTTTTTTCTCCCATCAGCTTCCAGTTTCGTATCGTCCTTTGTTCTTCAGCTTTCGCTATGAACGCTTCTATCTTGTTAGCTCTTAAGAACAATTAACATACGAGGGGCGTTTGAAAAGTCCCTGCAAGGGTCCAACATTGTTCTACTTTGTTGATCCCTTCCAAATAATAGGAATTGTCCAACGCTGCAAAATAGCTAATAGTTGCTGCAGTCACCTCCTCGTTTGAATAAAATATTTGTTCCGCCAGCCATTTCTTCGAATTGGGGAACAAATAGTAGTCTGAGGGAACCAAGTCTGGAGAATAGTGGGGTATGGGAAACGAGCTGGAATCATATTCCCATTAATTTTGCCACCATAACTGCTTAGGTTTGTCCTGGTGCATTGTCATGATGGGAAAGGACGGTCCTATAACAATGAATGATATTCACCTGTAATAGTTTTACCCTTTTCCAAATAGTCGATGAGGATTATCCCTTGCGAATCCCAAAAGACAGTCGCCATAACCTTTCCGGCCGTAGGAATCGTCTTCGCCTTTTTTGGTGCAAATTCTCCCTTGGTAACCAATTGTTTAGATTGTTGGTTGGTCTCACGAGCATAGTAAGGTATCCATGTTTCATCCACAGCGACGAAACGACGCTCAAAGTTCTGCGGATTCTTCTGAACAGCTGCAACCATCCTTGCAACATTTCGCAAAATTCCGTTTCTGGTCAAGCGGGAGCAATCGCGTAACGCATCTTGCGAATAGCTTTCTCATGTCCAAATGATCATGCAAAATATTATGTAACCGTTCCTTCGAGGTGCCCGCTACACTAGCAATCCAGCGCACCTTAAATCTTCTGTCATCCATCACCTTATCATGAATTTTATCAATGGTTTCTCGAGTCGAAACCTCCACAGGTTATCCAGAACTTTCAGCATCAAATGGCTCTGAGCACTATGCGACTTAACATCTGAGGCCATCAGTCCCCTAGAACTTAGAACTACTTAAACGTAACTAACCTAAGGACATAACATACTTCCATGCCCGAAGCAGGATTCGAACCTGCGACTGTAGTGGTCGCGCGGTTACAGACTGTAGCGCCTAGAACCAATCGGCCACTCCGGCCGGCTCGTTCAGCATATGGCCTTATGGCCACTCCTAAAATTTTGAAATCGCTTATAAACTGTTCTAATCGAAGGCGCAGAGTCACCGTAATGTTTATCAAGCTTCTGTTTAGTCTCCTGAGGAGTTTTGCCTATCATAAAGTAAAGATTGATCAGCACATGAGATTCTTTTTCGTCCATTTTTTGACAATCACTCTACTTCCTTGACTGACACGAATGCATAACACATAACACAAAGACCAATATGACTGAAACTTGCTGTGTGTTCTTTCCAAAGATGCTACTAACTTAACATGGCCTCGTTAGGCGCCAGGTGTGGCATCTCTCGGTCTTTGCACAGACTTTTCAAATGATCCTGGTATTCACGTATATTTAAATTAATACCTTTCAGATGCATTAATTTAAAAAACTAAACATATCTCTTTGTATTAATGTCTTTGTCAGCTTTGTATACAGCTATTCGTGAAAGAAATGCAAAACTGCTGACGTGGAGCCCGTCCTCCGTTGGTGTGATCCAAATACTGATTAGCAATTTATCAGATCTTTTATGGTGCACCAAAGAACCTACAGTCTTTCGGAAACGAAGTTCGATACTCAACTAACTATACCGCATAATGCGATTGGCCGATCACGTTATGCACTTCCCTTATGAAAATAACCTTGGAAGCCACATCTGTAACTTTGCGTTTCTCTCGAACACCAACCTGCAGTAATAGGAAATCACAACAGGAATTAACAGGATATGCCCCATGAAACTAAGTTGTGCCATAAATTTCTTGTTTTCCCCAGTTCGACTCAGTATCTTCTTATCAGTTATTCGACTTGCAGTGCCCCCACTATTTTTCGGCGCTACTGGGTAAAATTGTGATGTTGCCATGGCTGTTGCAAAAGATCTTGGGAATGGGCCAGCTGAGCACCGACGTAACACCATTACGTCAGATGCTGCAATGCCAGTGGTAGATTCCCACATTGTGCTCCAGGAAAATAGCTGGCACCGCCATAACGACGACACAGCAGAAATTCGTTGGTAGCCCGTAACTACACATCCAATCAGCAAACTTCTTATCGTCTACATGTTTGCAATCTGTGATTTGCAAAGCAATTGCGCTCTATCCCAAAATAAATTACCATTATTTTCAGTTAAGGGTGCCGCAGTCTGGTAGCTACTATTTAAGAGGAGAGGCGTTGCCGCTCCACGAGGTGAGATGAGTCTATCAGCACCCATCACGAGATTTGGCCTCCACTAACTGTGGGCCCCTGCTGCTGGTTTTAAGATCAGTGCTGTGAACTTGGCATCTTCCAGCCTGTCGGCCAACTACCAGGTGCAATTTGCCTTCGGCCATAGAAGGAAGTCATTTGAGACCATGGCCACCTGTTGTGTCAGTTGCTTAACACTCACTGTCTTCAGCACACACTGTGGAGGACGTTCCACCACGGAATGTTCCAGGTTGTTCTTCAGTAAAATGTATGACTTATAGTGAACTTTTTATGAGCCGATCATTATGCCAACAACAATTCACCTCCTCAACTCCGACCTCCACGTGTAGAGGCAATCCATCGTGGACCTCCACATTATGATGTCATAAGTTTGTGTCACGTCTAAATTTCAGTGACAGGGGAACCTTGTCAGCCACCCTACCTGGAGACAATGACTCTCGACTACCTCAGGGTGGTAGTTTCGTCGACACACAGCATCAGTATGCAGTGGGTGAGTACACTGCCTGTTCTATATTTCCTCCTTTGCGAGTATCACTTCGAGTCGGTGCACCTGTCAGCAGCTTTTTAAATCTGTTTTCATGTGTGACATGTGTCAAATTAACTCTGACTGTATTCTGAGTATTTTCTCTATCATCAATGAGTGTAGCTCATTGTCTGGAAGTGTATAAGGTGTTAACCATGCGTAGCTATGGAACGCAGGGGGATAATGTTCAAGCTCGGGAAAGCTGTCCCCAGTGGAATACTGTCACAGATTTCGTTTATCATGATAGGACAAATGTGGACAAAATCACTAAACCTTAATTTTCATGGTATATTCGCACAAGGCACTGGGAAGTTGCTTTAGGTGACCGAAGGTGTTGCTAACTTATACGATTCTGGACTTCACCTCCAGGTAGGGAATCGTCGTTGAGTACGCAGCGTTCAGTGATTGAGAGCACTTCTCCTGTCTATAGTCACCTTGAAACGTTACCTGAATTCCGTCCTAGCGGCTGGGAGTTCGCGTTTCTTGTCTGTAGAATACAGAGAGGAGAAGATAGTAATAGATTATACTAGTCGGGGGACCGCCTTCCCCCATCCTAGTGTTAGTGAGTTTTTTATTTTGTGGCTGGAATTCTTTCATCGTCGTACACGCACACGAGATCCATCACTGTAGTACATTCGGTGATATTGCTAATTGCTTCGGCGTATTAGGTCTATAACGCTGATCAGCTGTGACAGTGTAAGTTTTATCTCCACTGAGGTTGAAAGTAGTGTCTTCTAGTGTTTGGGACGTAGATTATATAAGTCATCTCACGTTATTTATATTAGATCACGTAGCCATAAAAAGCGGCAGATTTGGGCAGTTTGTCAATAATATTAGTCAGCAAAATTCATTTGTATCTCTTTATGTCCATTGCACATCCACACATAAACATTTGTAATATATAAAGGTATTTTAATCAACAATAAATGTATAAGCAGAAACAACATTTATAATTTAGTAGTTGCTAGTTCCTTTAATCATTCATTTATTTTTATGTTGTAATTTATATGTTAAGGGCAAGGGGGTGGAAATAATATCACCGTTAAGAGATATTAAGACCTGCTTCAGGGGGTTGTCAGACAGGGCCAAATCTTTATTTTCGCGTTTAGTATTTTCCGTTGCGCACATTCATTTTTACATCCGCCTGAAGCAGCATCATGGAAACCATACAAATACCTTCAGTAAATACTTCCTAACATTATTATTTATATTCGATGTTAGTAAATCCCTCTTTTTCATTAATACTTTTCTTGCTACAGTGACACTTCATTTTATATCCTATCTACTTCGGTCATAATCAGTTATTTTGCTGCCCAATAGTCCGTTTAGTCTCTCATTTCGTAATCAGATTCCATAACACTTCCTGATTTAACGCACGTGATACCAAGGGAGACGGAAGGGGTACTATTTGCCTACCTTCTCAGAATACTGTAATCTAGTCATGTACATTATATTTTAAAATTAAAAAAATATATTTGCTATATTTAATGATTTCTTCTACCAGATATCGTAATTGTTTTAAATATTTCAGTAAAAATTAAAGGAAAAATATAGGTCTTGTCAGTGGATGTTAATTTTCAGAACAGGTTTCTTATTCATATTTTCAGGTTTAGGACACTTCTTACGAATAAATACATCTTTAAAATGTATGTTGTGCGTAGAAGACAACGAAAATTAACGAAACCCGTATATCTTTGTCTTCATCATATATTACGCCCCCCTTTTGGTGAATACGTTACGGAAAATCCGATGGTACTGCTAGGTTTAATTCGAATAGGTTCCATTACCTTTCATTTAGTTCAATTGAGGGTTATCTCATAACCCCTTTCGAGGGCACTGTCAATTCTATTCAAGTGATTTTCCAAGTTCTTTGCTGTCTCTGATAGAACTGCAGTGTCACCGGTACACTGCAAAATGTTTATTGCTTTGAGAGACACCCACATGCCTTGCTCATACTGTGGCATCAAGCAGTCTGGCTTGCAAGATGAGTGGCCTGCCAATCGCAAAACATCAGTGACTGATTGTGAACTCTAGTAACCACAATTAAGCTACAAATTAATCTCCTGTTTAAATATTTCGCAACGGAAACGGATAACGCACATCTGACTATTAAAAATTTATACAACTCCGATTGTTCACTACGCACTGGCAGTACCACATTTTCTTTCTCACCCAACGGCTTTGGTCAAAACGTAGGCATCGCACTGAATATGAATGGCGCACACGTTATAAATTCTGGATACCATGACTACACACTATTCGAAGAACAAGGCCACCAATCTTTTTCTTTTAACTATCTTTTTTATTCAGATAAATTCTACTATGATTCACAGATAACCTAGACACACCATTACATTCTATACTACAATTACACATGAGCAACTCCGCCCAGAGGGCATGGCTTTACATTGGTGATTCTCTGTCTTATGGTCTCGTAATTACCTAACGCTACAGTGCACTTTCCTTACAGTACTCACCAGGTGGAAGTGCTCGTCTCTAATTTCAAGTCCCGCACACGCCATTTCTTAAATATTTCCAACTTGTAGTACACACGCCAGTAATTCAGCTTAACTTTAGCACTCGGAAGTATTTCAACTTAATACTAGCACTCGCAAGTATTTGAACTTATTGTTACACGTGTGACGGTTGGTCACTTCCGAAGAGTACTACAATCCCCTTAATATTACCTGCCTGACATTTAATTCTCCCCACAAATCTTCCTGAAATAGAGAAATAATTATTCCAAACTACTCTTAAGTATTTCACATGCATACCATCTCTCCACTCTTTTGTCTTTTACGGAGCACACCTAACACGGGTCTTACCAACACAAGATCCAGCGCCATAGTGCTGAAACATGGTCGTACTTCAGGTCAGCTCGCTCCTCCGTCAAGGTGGGGGAGCACCACGTTACCGTATTGGTCAGCCACATTTCAGACGCTCAAATCTCAGGTAAATTTCACCTCTTTGGTTCCACCAAAGGTGACCAAAGGACCGTCTCAAAGATGATCATATATTGCACATTCACTATCTGCAGTTAGCAGACGACCATACATTCATTCATTTCACAGATCTCACCAAATTGGATCTAGGGATTTATTTTGTGGGAGTGCACATGTGATCAATTAAATAAATAAATTGTCATTATTTCCTACACTTGTATCCGGCTTTGGTGTATTAAGTGAAATTGAGTTATTATCCACAAAAAAATATGTTGTTCTGACAAGAATAATGAAGAATGTTGTACCTATTTTCAATGTCGGGCGGTACTGTACCCTTTCACCACCGGCTACCCATGCAAAAAAAAAGTAAATAAATAAATAAAATAAAAAATAAAAAAGTAAATCACAGTACTATCCTTGCAATGCGAGGGTAGTTCCGAACATTTTTTTAAGAAAGCTGTATTCGAACAAACGTAGCAAGTCACGATTATAACCAGAAGGAGACCTTAGCCTCTCGTGACCTCAGGTACATGACCAAATGCTTTTACTTTACCAACTTACTGACACAGTTGTCGCATTATTGTACTCTCCACAATCCGGAGTATCGTACACATACAAATTTACAACAATCCAAATGACAAATAAAACATTACATCATACAAATAAAAAAATGGTGAGATGAAAATTTGCTTAGTTATCTGGATCTCCGTTGTTTTTAGGAGTAATCCAAACTTTACTAATTCTATAACAAATAAAAAAATCCTAACTGTACTCATGAAATTTTAAATAGCTCACTATCCACACAGAGCAAGTAATCTGACATACATAAATTTCTGGGTAATAATCTTTACACAGCAATGTCTAAATACAAAACAAAATCAATAAAAGAAAAAAAATTGCGTACACTAGTTACATGTAGAATGTCAGGCTCCATACCAGTACTTTAAAATGTACATCAAACCTACAGAGAAATAAAACTGAGAAAAAAACAATGAAATATAACACAAGTCACATACTGATTACGTAATATAGTCAATCTAAGACACAATGTCATACCTCATTAACTATCATCACTTAAGCAAATGCCACCACTACTCGACTGTGAGTTTAAACCTTATCCTTGTCCAGCAGAATAACTACATGCTGCTGAGCTAGTCAGTCCATCAACTATGATCAATACACGCAGTAAATAGTTAGCAATAAGTGCTTGAATCCACCAGTAGCTCTCGTATTTTACTCTACTGCTCATTTCTCTGTTGTTACATGTTTAGACGACAAGAACTTGCATTTCGGCTAGACTCTGTTACACTTCAATGTGAAATGTCACCACTGTGGTAATGCAAATAAGTGGCTTCAGTCAACACACCAACTAGATTATTACTGTCCACGACATCAAAATGCATCAGTTAATTCCGATATTTGTTGTCCATTGCAAACTCTTGTCCCCTGTGGCAAACTTACCGACCAATGCAACAAGAGCCACTATTTTAGTATTACGACACTGGCTGGTAATTAAAGCATTCTTGTACCAAATATTCTAATGAACATGCTACATGAACTTGGTAACCCAGAACAAACAAGAAAAACACACTAACTATTCTAAACACATATGTTACTGAAATACAATTACACTTGCTGTCCCTTCAAGAATAAAACATATAAAAAATTTACATAATTACAAATACAAAAACATTATTCCCTATCTTGTTAGTCACACAGAACCATTTCATTCTGTGATTTTCTTAGGGTCAAAAAGTTGCTGACAGTTTTCCTAGAAACACTGCCTCAGTGTCAAAGCTCTTCCATGGTTACCCGGACAAAAGTCTTTAGGTCAATCAAATCGGCATCTTGAACACGCACTGAACAGTAAACTGTATCTCACATTAAACTCAAATGTCATAGTCACTCTCAGATTACCATCCAAACGAATTTGGTCGTCCAGAAATGGCCCTACAACTAAAATTACCCAGGGTCCTTTCCTTTCAGTTCACGGTGTAATTCAAAGTCTTTATGTTCCAACAAACAGAACTTATTCTGGAACCAATTAAAGAAATGTCTCCTACTACAAATGCAAATGTCAGTGTCCCACTTTGGTTTCTGGTGTTCAGAGAATAATTAGTCACCAAACGACAACTGTCCTCTTTAAGTATAACTAGCGTCCCACATCCATTTTACAAAGCACACTTAACAAGTCACTCCCAAACGTTTATGGATCCCACCGTCCAGTGGTCAAGACAAAAGAAACCAATCGTCCTGTCTGCTAAAGACAAAATCTTTTCCACCACTCACAATGTGGAAACACCAGTCCTTCACTTTCCAACTTATTGAGACATACGAGCAGTCATCTTGTTTCACAGCTCCACAGTCCAGTACTAGTTAATAGCTGCTGTTAAAAAATCCCTGCCGGACTCTGCCATGCCGGCCGAAGTGGCCGTGCGGTTAAAGGCCCTGCAGTCTGGAACCACAAGACCGCTACGGTCGCAGGTACGAATCCTGCCTCGGGCATGGATGTTTGTGATGTCCTTAGGTTAGTTAGGTTTAACTAGTTCTAAGTTCTAGGGGACTAATGACCTCAGCAGTTGAGTCCCATAGTGCTCAGAGCCATTTGAACCATTTTTTGATTCTGCCACGCGTTGTTCATTCTACCGTCGCGCCGCCGACAGGCGAGCCATTGAGCAGGAAAACCACCCGCTGTTGCCTCTGCGGGATACCGTCTCCATTCGTAAGGGTGGCGCAACTTATGAGTGGCAGGGTAGGTGCGTGCCGCCCCAGGCCGTTGACCTGTTGTAGCGGGCGCGAGGAGTGTACCCCGACCAACAGTGGAGTGGGGAGTTCAAAGGCTCTGTCACCTCTCCCATGCTGACGTCAGCTTGGCCTCCCACATTTTTATGCAGGTATGGGCACGTTCTGCGTGGGCACCTCCGCGCTACGACACCCAATCAGTCAGACCCTTCCGTGCATCTCGCAAAATTACAGACAAAAGAATATTCTTAGTATTTAAATACTCATTGATTACATGTATGATCTATTAGATACATTGGTAACAAAAGAATCTTTGTTCTAAAAGATATAAAATCATACACCCTTGTTTTCTACAAATACATCAACATATATCCCTTCTCTACATACAGCCCACACTTGTGCTATTGATTGTAACTGTCGTCCCTCATACAAAAAATGAAAGTGTTAAAAAAAAGAATAAGAAACAATCTATACAGCTCATAATTACAATATCAAATAGTAGACTACTTTAACATCCTATCACAGGGAACATATTAGAAACTGTTGATTCTAAAACTACAATATACAACGCACCTTTGTGCTTGTGACAGACTGAAATTAATACCCCATGAAAGTGTTCCAACAAAAAAATAAGAAACAATCTGTACAGCTCACAATTACCTATTACGTAATATCAAATAGTAAACTATTTTTACATCCTAACACAATAAACATTTTAGAAACTGATGACTCTAAATCTACAACATACACAGCAACTTTGTGCTTGTGACAGATTGTAATTAGTATCTCTTTACATATTTTTACCTTTTATTATATATAACAACATTTCTAGGACATGTATGTACCATCCACATGACGTCATATCCTGACCTACCATCGACGTTCATCCAAATCATACAGTAAAGCACAATAATGTTTTACTTATTGATAGGTAGCATCCCCTTTACAGGCGTGTGCACATTGATCACACTACTCTACGACTCTCACTCACCTGACACCACATTTTCCTTCACATTCGATCCATTAATACACCAACGGAATAGGTCTAGCAGTCAGCTAACCTTAACACCACCACACTCACGTCAACATAACATACCTTTGCTCCCTTATACTCAACAACATAACACATCGAGTTGTTTCGGAGATAGCATTATAGTCTCTGATTTCGTCCTTTCACTCTGGCACCTCTCTCCATCGGCTTACCTCTGCATTCACTGTACCGATTATTCGTGCTGCTAAATATCAACTTAGAATTGCGACATTTCATCTAAGAACAAAAAATACACAAATCATTCATCCTGCAAAATAACTGTACACATTCTTGGGACCGTTTTGATTAGTTGTACTGGTACCAGACTTCAACAACAACAACAAAAATATTCCAGAATGAGAATATTATTTTTGCCGTATTGCAAATTTTATGGTAAGAATTAGATTTACACTTATATTACATCTTACGCCAGTATTCCACAACGTTCACCAGCTGGATCTCATGCTCCTTTTGTGTCCTTTCACGTTGTCCTCATCTCTTCATTCGTATTTCGGCTCTCTGTCCGTCCATCATTCCCTGATCTTCCTTCTCCATTCGCTTCAATCTCGATTGCAGCATACACAGGCCTCTCTGTAACATACATCTAAGACATTTCCACATTATTCAATTCTACTCACCTTTATTTACCACTGTTTCATCACGTTGAATCTCTCTTCATTAATCACACTGCTTCACGTCGCTTCTCTCCTTAAATATCACCTTTATCTACTACTAATTATCACGTCGCTTCTCTCTCTATCTACCATCTTTATCCACTCATTAATCATCACGTCATTTCTGCTTGATCCATTATTCATATGACAAAAAATACGTACATACACCACTCTGTCGACACCTGTTCATGACTCATTCGACCAGTCTATTCCGTCATACTTTCTGACATCCCACCTGAAAATTCTTATGTTCGATTTGACCCTGCACAGCGTTACACACCACAAATAAATACACTGACTATCAACCATAACTCGCCTACTTTCGATCTATCCTTAACTTTTTCATAATTTGATGTTAGAAATGTGAAGAAGCCCACACAATTGTTTTACCTTGATCGTCTCAATGAGTACAGCATTTTCATGGACAATCCGCCTCACTCTGAATGGTTCATTATACACAGTAAAGAATTTGCTAGTTAGTAATCTGTGCTTACATGGAAATTAAATGTGTGCAGAGAATACACAATCTGGGAGAAAGGGACAACACAAGTGTTAGAAACCTTGGTGCCAGTGGACTCTTTCCCTAACACCAGATTCCGAACAACCATACGCAGCACTTCATTATAACTGTCACCACGACAATGACATACTATATATCAGATGGCAGCTAATCTAAAAACTTCGATCACATAGCTAATGTTACCTGTAACAGCAGCCGGCCGCGGTGGTCGTGCGGTTCTAGGCGCTGCATTCCGGAACCGCGGGACTACTACGGTCGCAGGTTCGAGTCCTGCCTCGGGCATGGATGTGTGTGATGTCCTGAGGTTAGTTAGGTTTAAGTAGTTCTATGTTCTAGGGGACTGATGACCTAAAGCTCAGAGCCTTTTGAACCATTTTGTAACAGCATTTTAAATCTACCCCACGCCATACAGATCACAATGTTGACTTTTTACATTACGTGTTAAGTACCTTCAGTAGTCAAATCGCACTAATTAAACTGTACTCATTGGCATTACTACATAACGTTTTTAGCAACTGTTTTTTTTGAGGAAACAGTCCTTTTACTTTAGTGTTCCAAATCAAAATTTGCAAATTTTTATATGCCTTACTGTCTATTTGCTCTGAGAGACCAGCCTAACAGATGTCTTTACTGGTATTTTATTCTATGATCAGAAGTATGGTATTTGTATTCCTACATATCAGTAGAGTATGTCTGCTACATGGACAATTTTCTGTGCCAGCGGCATGTGTTTTAAGGCAATATGCTAAGGGCTGATATGTTGGATTAGTTTCTCCTATCCACCAATCCATTAAGACGGGAATGAAATGCCAGGATTCCATGCCCTCCTGTCATTAAGACAGTTTCTGCCGTTCCTATCCTCGACTCCGTCTGACCTATGAGTCGTGCCTGCGTTCACGATGTTGCTCTCATAACCCAGTTCCTGTTACAAGTGCTGAAATGATGCAGAATCGTGTAATCCTATGCCTGCTATCGCTATATCTCTGCGCAATTTCACTGGCAACTTCATTGTTCAGATCCTAATGAGGTCCCCAGGTTCGTATGGCACATCCAAATACCTATTTCGTCTCAGCATTTCCTGATACTACACCACTGGATCTCATATACCACCTTCGTTACAATTTGGCATCATCAATATGCTTTGCTTAACCTGGTCCTGCTTACTTTTCGACCAGAATTCATCTAAAAACTTGTCACAAAATGTCTTGTAGCTACTATAGTCTTTAATAACTTCCTGCATTTTCGCTCTAGCATCGTCCCGCCAATGGTTACACACAAACTTCATTTTGAGGAGCGGTCCCCACGATGAAGGTAATGAATCTTGAAATTGAGACAGCCACAGGCATGGATGTTGGTAGTTATCAGGATCCGGAAAACAAGTGTACGTTTGTACCGACACGAAGTGCCTTCTTCCGCATTTATGTTTTCCGACCTTGGACTATAGCCAGTTGGGTTTGCCACCTGCTTTATCCGACACAACCGTTCTTCCAATTCTCTGAGTTCGTCTTCCTCTTTGATTCGCTCATCCGGCAACATGCCCTAGGTTCTATAATATCACTCTCTAATGCAATTATTCGTGCCTCCAAATTATTGGGTTTTTCTTTCACGGCGTCACATACTTGCTTCAACGCACCCAGATTCTTCTCCCCTCACCTAACCGATTATTAACTGCGGACAGACGCAGCTTCCTCATTGCCTCTTTATTTCCCTTATCCACTGCCTCCATTCTTTCTTTACTATCTTTATCCATCGCTTCCAATCTTTCCTTATTATCTTTATCCATCGCTTCCAATCTTTCCTTATTATCTCTATCCATCGCTTCCAATCTTTCCTTATTATCTTCATCTTCCATCCTCTGTACAAACTGCATTAGCACATTGTAATTTGGTACTTTCAGTGTGCTCACCTCGTTTGCCTGAGAAACCATAGCTTCGCTAAGGGTAGCTACACTTTCACTGCATACCTGACCTAGTACCGCCTCGCCAGCGTCGTCGGGAAAAGATCCCGATTGTGGACAAAGCCCGCCGCCTTAAGGATCACCTAGCTGCGGTCCACTTACCAATTCAGCCCCTTCCGAATGTTTGCCGTTCTCACTCATTAACCCAAGGTCGACACTTACTTCCTGCTCCACTGCTACGTTCACCCCAGAATCACTCTTCTCCATGGTAACTCCACTTTTCGACTGCGACCTAGTTACTACGGACATTTCGCAAAAAAAATTTATACAACGATCTTCCAGCCTTGGACGACATAGCAATCAATTACATAAAAAAATAAAAGATCCTCACCAATCGAGAAAGAAATTGCAAACAAAAAATTTTACTTCTTAGCGCTATCACAATATACGTAAAAATCTTGACAAATCCCATAAAAACATTTTAAAAAATCTTAACAGCAAATCCTAACAGCACAATCCTGGCAGGGTCGAAATTATGAGAGGCACCCACATGCCTTGCTCATACTGTGGCATCAAGCAGTCAGGCCTGCAAGATGAGTGGTCTGCCAAGCGAGTGGATTTATTCTTATTTATCGCAAAACATCAATGACTGATTGTGAGCTCAAGTACCCACAATCAAGCTACAAATTAATCTCCTGTTTGAATATTACGCAACGGAAACGGATAACGCACAACTGACTATTAAAAACTTACACAAAAAGGATGATTGTTCACTATGCATTGGCAATACCATAACTTCTTTCTCGCCCAACGGCTTTGATCAACACGTACCCATCGCACTGAATATGAATGGCGCACACGTTATAAATTCCGGATATCATGACTACACACTATTCGAAGAACAAGGCCACCAATCTTTTTCTTTTAACTATCTTTTTTATTCAGATAAATTCTATTATGATTCACAGATAACCTAAACACACCATTACATTTTATACTACAATTACACATGAGAAACTCCACCCAGTGGGCATGGATTTGCATTAGTGATTCTCTATGTAATGGTCTCGTAATTATCTAACGCTACAGTGCACTTTCTGGATAGGATGGTGGATCTTTTGCTATATCTCACACTTCGACTCTCACACCCATCATCACGAAAATTTCCTCCAGACCGAGGGGTACAAAAAGGAACATGAATTACCCACTGCGTCTGAACCTACATCTACATCTACATCCATACTCCGCAAGCCACCTGACGGTGTGTGGCGGAGGGTACCTTGAGTACCTCTATCGGTTCTCCCTTCTATTCCAGTCTCGTATTGTTCGTGGAAAGAAGGATTGGCGGTATGCCTCTGTGTGGGCTCTAATCTCTCTGATTTTATCCTCATGGTCTCTTCGCGAGATATACGTAGGAGGGAGCAATATACTGCTTGACTCTTCGGTGAAGGTATGTTATCGAAACTTTGACAAAAGCCCGTACCGAGCTACTGAGCGTCTCTCCTGCAGAGTCTTCCACTGGAGTTTATCTATCATCTCCGTAACGCTTTCGCGATTACTAAATGATCCTGTAACGAAGCGCACTACTCTCCGTTGGATCTTCTCTATATCTTCTATCAACCCTATCTGGTATGGATCCCACACTGCTGAGCAGTATTCAAGCAGTGGGCGAACAAGCGTACTGTAACCTACTTCCTTTGTTTTCGGATTGCATTTCCTTAGGATTCTTCCAAAGATTATCAGTCTGGCATCTGCTTTACCGACGATCAACATTATATGATCATTCCATTTTAAATCACTCCTAGTGCCTACTCCCAGATAATTTATCGTATTAACTGCTTCCAGTTGCTGACCTGCTATTTTGGAGCTAAATGATAAAGGATCTATCTTTCTGTGTACTCGCAGCAGATTGCACTTGTCTACATTGAGATTCAATTGCCAATCCGTGCACCATGCGTCAATTCGCTGCAGATCCTCCTGCATTTCTGTACAATTTTCCATTGTTACAACCTCTCGATACACCACAGCATAATCTGCAAAGAGCCTCAGTATATTGTGAATAGCAACGGTCCTATGACACTCCCCTGCGGCACACCTGAAATCACTCTTACTTCGGAAGACTTCTCTCCATTGAGAATGACATGCTGCGTCCTGTTATCTAGGAACTCCTCAATCCAATCACACAATTGGTCTGATAGTCCATATGCTCTTACTTTGTTCATTAAACGACTGTGGGGAACTGTATCGAACGCCTTGCGGATGTCAAGAAACACGGCATCTACCTGTGAACCCGTGTCTATGGCCCTCTGAGTCTCGTGGACGAATAGCGCGAGCTGGGTTTCACATGACCGTCTTTTTCCAAACCCATGCTGATTCCTACAGAGTAGATTTCTTGACTCCAGAAAAGTCATTATACTCGAACACAATACGTGTTCAAAAATTCTGCAACTGATCGACGTTAGAGATATAGGTCTATAGTTCTGCACATCTGCTCGACGTCCCTTCTTGAAAACGGGGATGACCTGTGCCCTTTTCCAATCCTTTGGAACGCTACGCTCTTCTAGAGACCTACGGTACACCGCTGCAAGAACGGGGGCAAGTTCCTTCGCGTACTCTGTGTAAAATTGAGCTGGTATCCCACCAGTTCCAGAGGCCTTTCCTCTTTTGAGCGATTTTAATTGTTTCTCTATCCCTCTGTCGTCTATTTCGATATCTACCATTATGTCATCTGTGCGACAATCTAGAGAAGGAACTACAGTGCAATCTTCCTCTGTGAAACAATTTTGGAAAAAGACATATAGTATTTCGGCCTTTAGTCTGTCATCCTCTGTTTCAGTACCATTTTGGTCACAGAGTGTCTGGACATTTTGTTTTGACCCACCTACCGCTTTGACATAAGACCAAAATTTCTTAGGATTTTCTGCCAAGTCAGTACATAGAACTTTACTTTCGAATTCATTGAACGCCTCTCGCATAGCCCTCCTCACACTACATTTCGCTTCGCGTAATTTTTGTTTGCCTGCAGAGCTTTGGCTATGTTTATGTTTGCTGTGAAGTTCCCTTTGCTTCTGCAGCAGTTTTCTAACTCGGTTGATGTACCACGGTGGCTCTTTTCCATCTCTTACGATCTTGCTTGGCACATACTCATCTAACGCATTATGTACGACGGTTTTGAACTTTGTCCACTGATCCTCAACACTATCTGTACTTGAGACAAAAGTTTTGTGTTGAGCCAACAGGTACTCTGAAATCTGCTTTTTGTCACTTTTTCTAAACAGAAAAATCTTCCTACCCTTTTTAATATTCTTGATTACGGCTGAAATCATCGATGCCGTAACCGCTTTATGATCGCTGATTCCCTGTTCTGCATTAACTATTTCAAATAGTTCGGGTCTGTTTGTCACCAGAAGGTCTAATATGTTATCGCCACGAGTCGGTTCTCTGTTTAACTGCTCAAGATAGTATTCAGATAAAGCACTTAAAAAATTTCACTTGATTCTTTGTCCCTGCCACCCGTTATGAACGTCAGAGTCTCCCAGTCTATATCCGGCAAATTAAAATCTCCACCCAGAAATATAACATGGTGGGGAAATCTACTCGAAATATTTTCCAAATTATCCTTCAGGTGCTCAGCCACAACAGCTGCTGAGCCAGGGGGCCTATAGAGACATCCAATTACCATGTCTGAGCCTGCTTTAACCGTGACCTTCACCCAAATCCTTTCACATTTCGGATCTCCGTCAATTTCCTTCGATACTATTGCACTTCTTATCGCTATAAACACGCCTCCCCCTTCACTGCCCAGCCTGTCTCTGCGGTATACATTCCAATCTGAGTTTAGGATTTCATTACTGTTTACGTCTGGCTTCAGCCAACTTTCTGTCCCTAGTACTATATGGGCGTTGTGACCGTTTATTAATGAGAGCAGTTCTGGGACCTTTCTGTAGACGCTCCTGCAGTTTACTATTAGCACGTTAATATTGTTATTCCCTGTTGCATTTTGCCTACTCCTACCTTGCCGCGTCTCAGGAGGCGTCTTGTCGGGCCTAGGGAGGGAAGTATCTAACCTAAATAAAAAACCATGTGCATTCCACACGTACTCCGCTACCCTTGTAGCCGCATCCGGTGTGTAGTGCACGCCTGACCTATTCAGGGGGACCCTACATTTCTCCACCCGATAGCGGAGGTCGAGAAATTTGCACCCCAGATCTCCGCAGAATCGTCTGAGCCTCTGGTTTAAGCCTTCCACTCGGCTCCAAACCAGAGGACCGCGATCGGTTCTGGGAACGATACTACAAATAGTTAGCTCTGATTTCACCCCACGAGCGAGGCTTTCCGCCTTCACCAATTCCGCCAACCGCCTGTACGAACTGAGGATGACCTCTGAACCCAGACGGCAGGAGTCATTGGTGCCGACATGAGCAACAATTTGCTGTCGGGTGCACCCAGTGCTCTCTATCGCCGCCGGTAGGGCCTCCTCCACATCTCGGATGAGACCCCCCGGCAAGCAGACAGAGTGGACACGCCGTCTTCCCCGACCTTCCCGCTATTTCCCTAAGGGGCTCCATCACCCGCCTAACGTTGGAGCTCCCAATAACTAATAAACCCCTCCCCCCGTGTGCCTGCTCGGACCTTGCTGAAGGAGCAGCCACATGTCCACTCACAGGCAGAGCGGGCGATGCCACACGGCCAGCCTCCACATTGAGCCTCCGCCTCGTGCGCCGCGAACGCCGCTGAACCCGCCACTCCCCTTGGGGAGAGGGTGGCCCAACCGCGCCCAGTACACGCGAAGATGTCTCGACAGCAGGGACAGTGGGTGAAGCATGTAACACCTGGGGTGTACCTTGCGACGCACCAGACTCCCCACTGCCGCTACACTCCGAGGCAGCAGCCTGAAGACGGCTGACCGCGGCCATCAACACGCTCAGCTGTTCGCGAACAGTGGCCAGCTCCTCCTGCGTCCGTACACAGCAGTCACACATCCTATCCATCCTAAGGAATAAATTTGCTGAAGAGAGTTAATCAACCTTTAACTAGACTGCTAATTCACTAAAGGCGGCTGTTTATTCACTAAACTGTGGTTGCTAGGCACTTCTTGTAGAAAACAATGAAAATAGCACTACCTGTCTCTGGACTGTATTGAAAACAAACACTAGCACTACTGGCACTATGGTTGACTAAAGGGACTCTCTGACTGTGTTCAAAACAAACACGAAATCTATGGAACTATTAATAGCACTCAACAATTAAAGCTTCCAAAAAGCAAATACACACGGAAGAAGAAGTGACAAGTAAGAGAAATACAGTTAATACTTAAATTAAGGTAGCTCGCTGCACAGCAGACGTGAAGCAGACGGCAGTTACGACCTACCTTGCTACTCTCCCATGCAAACCACACATACTTACATTACATGAAATACATCCCACTGACAACACAGAATACACCACAAAGAATAGTCACAGCGTTAGAATCACTTCACTTTCAGCTTTCCCACTTCAATTAGTATTCATCCCAGTTTCATACGACACTGCCCCACTTCGTAACTTTTCTTTCCCACTATAAACTCTGGAGGATATATGCACGTCTTTCTGCGCAATGCAAGCCAAGTGGCGTTGCTGGATAGACGGCTGACTCACCTTACTTCTCTCTCAGAGTATTAGAGTCCGAATCTAGCGTCACACGGAAACATAACACGCAAAGGTAATATTAAGATCATATTCATCACACACGCGAGTCCTCAACTGATACCTTGGACGAGCACTTCTCTTTATCTTTAGTGCCATCCACAGATTGAGACTCACACAGTACTCAACACGTGGAAGTGCTCGTCTCTAATTCCAAGTCCCGCACACGCCATTTCTTAAATATTTCCAACTTGTAGTACACACGCCAGTAATACAGCTTAACTTTAGCACTCGGAAGTATTTCAACTTAATACTAGCACTCGCAAGTATTTGAACTTATTGTTACACGTGGTTTCGTTGTGAGCGTCAGTCACTTCCGAAGAGTACTACAATCCCCTTAATATTACCTCCCTGACATTTAATTCTCCCCACAAAAGTTCCTGAAATAGAGAAATAATTATTCCAAACTACTCTTAAGTATTTCACATGCATACCATCTCTCCACTCTTTTGTCTTTTACGGAGCACACCAAAGACAGGTCTTACCAACACAACATCCAGCGCCAGAGTGTTGAAACATGGCCGTTCTTCAGGTCAGCTCGCATCTCCGCCGAGGTGGGGGAGCACCATGTTACCGTGTTGGTCAGCCACATTTCAGGCGCTCAAAGCTCAGGTAAATTTCCTCTTTCGTTCAACTGAAGGTGACCAAAGGACCGTCTCAAAGATGATCATATACTGCACATTCACTATCTGCGGTTAGCAGACATCCGTACATTCATTCATTTCAGAGATCTCACCAAATTGGATCTAGGGATTTATTTTGTGGGAGTGCACGTGCGATCAATTAAATAACTAATTTGTCATTTTTTCCTACAGTGGAATCCGGCTTAGGTGTAATAAGTTAAATTGAGTTACTACCCACAAAAAATTTGTTGTTCTGACAAGAATATCGAAGAATGTTGTAACTATTTTCAATGTCAGGCGGTACTGTACCCTTTCAGCTTCTCCCTAATATTCTCCCTATTACTCTGTTTACAAATTTATCCTTGTATGCTTTACTGCTTGTTCGGTGTAGATGTTGAATGACATCGAGTGTAGGGTACCCGAATATCTCATTCCCATCTTCAAATTGCACAACTAGAAATCTAACAGATGGAGTAGCAGAATTTATGTGCTACAACAAGATTTGTTCTTTGATGGGGTGGGGCTGTGAAATACGTGTCCAGCTTCAATACTCCTCTCTTCTTTTTACCTGAGGACAGCAAAATTCATATTTCAGTACATATGTGGCAAAAATTCAAACTTTCATTTAGGACAACATGGATTCCCAAGGATTCATGTGCTACCAGTTGTGGAGGAACATGTGGGAAAGAGCATCTCTCCAATTTCAGAACATTAAATGTTATTTTTGTAACTTCCAGAAGAGTAGAGTACATTGAGATAACTATTTCTAGATCGAAAGGTAAGCCAGTTCCGTTCGAACCCACTTGCGAGAACAAAGAAAAAAGACGGTTGCAGATGCAGTAACGGAGAAATGTCGTTAGAGTGTATTTGGGGGATATCGTATTCATGACTTTACGCCTCTTATCTTCAGATATCATTTTTAAATGACGAATGGTGGCCAGAGGAAAGTTGCTACCTCACAGAATCTTTGGACAAATAGCTTTTTATCTAATTATAATTTGAGGCGTTTATGTCAAAGTCCAATTTCAGAAGCTTCTCTGTCCTGGGGCGCCTGACTCAAATGCTTTAACATTGTCATTGCCCATGTCAAGAGCAGGTGCAGTGCAGTTGATTTCTACAATTCTAATTCCTTGGACGCCGCTTTGAAGCGCTACAAAAACCCATATGTTTTAAAACTATAAAATAAACGATTGCGAATAAGAATTACAGTAATAGAATAGCATAAATATCGTGAAAAGTTCTTTCATCAGCATGATATCAGTTACTTCAATTCGGGCTATTTCTCCCTCCTCAAAGAACTTTTCGCACAAAGACATTGTAACATTGTCAGCTGCTTATTCCAGCGACTATCCTAAGAATGGCTCAGTTTTCTATCAAGAGCATTAGGAAGACCGGTTTTCTTTACGTAGGGGAAGCGTTCTTTCGCTGAAATCAAAAGACATGAACTTATGGACAACTGACGAATATATACTCCGCATTAAAATTATTGGATACCAAAGGACTTAAATCGTGTAAAAAATTCTCTTAGAATATTACCGCCCGGTTTTGGATCATCTGGAAACTGGGTTGTAAAGAAAACGCGAGATCTGATAGTTCAGTTAATAAAACAGGAGACAGTGCTTGTCAGATAATGGTGTCTTCTCGCGCTCGCTCACGACGTGCACATGTCCGTAGTTGCTGAGTATTCGCCTTTTGTTACATGAGCAATTACCTCAGGCATGATTATATGTCGTCGGCTTTTAACACTTACTGCCACGTACTGCGACACACTTGTGGAGTGAGATATAATGGCCTATGCAGTGTCGATTAACTTCTGAACTAGATCCATAAGACCCTCACCTCTTATAGTTCCGTACGACCTTACGTCTCGTGCACACATAGGAACGTAATTATCGACAGTTAGCTCCTGAGCTGGTTTACGAAGTCGTTTCTCGTTCACATAAGACCTTTGTTTATCAGTCACGCATGGATGGCGAGAAATGTACGAAGTGCCACTTGACCCTTCAGCATGAGAGTAAATTTCACAGTACAGCGAACAGCAAAGAATATGAACGCTTTTCTTAAATCCATCCACAACAGACTTTAACAAGATCTAAAGTGTACTTTCAAACGGCTCCAGGCTGTGTGGTTCTCTACTCCCCACTGATTAGTTTTTCTTTTACTTCCCTTTTTCTTGACACGTGCTCCTTCTTCTCCAAACCATGTTTTTTTGTGTGTTACGAAAAAAATGAAGAAATCCCATCACTCCACTAAACACTGCTCTACTCACCGCTCGTAGCCCGTAGTTCGCAACTGGGGTCAGTGCTACCAACAGGTCGTAGGTGCAGCACACCAGTGCTTGCGCAAGGCACTGTTGCAGTGACGTCATGGGCTCGCTCAGTGTGGAGCAGTTAGGCCGCGGTCCGCCGGCTGCGTCTCCATGCGCAACTCTTCTGAGCCCGTGGCATACAGGTGATTTCGCAACAGCACTGCTCGGCCCTTAGGATGACGTCAGGGTCTTGCTCAGCCCGATACTGCTGTAGTCCAGTGCGGCTGCAGCTCATGGGCCGAGCCTCTTCGCACGACACTCCCAGCGGACCTCGATGCGGCTGTCCCGCCTGTACCGGTAGCGTGAGGCAAGGAACGCACGGCTGTCATGACCACTGTCCTGGACGGGCCACACCTCGATGCCCACCTCTGCTGCGAAGTGCACAACCAAAGCTCGCACTCAGCCGGTTGTCACCGACCGATTAACGTCATACAAGTCAACTGCGAAGTCACTCCAGCAGTGGCTGCATCAATTCCATCAGGCAGACACGTCACTGAACTGACTTAACCTCTTATACTCAGAACATTGATACCTCTAAAATTTTAAGTTAGTGTATCTTGTACAAATATCTCACGTGCCTATGTAAACTATTTGTCAAACGATTTATTTAAAACATGTCAAATAGTGTATGGTTTTGTTGTATACACAAATCTCGTAATTTTGTTGTACACGACTTGAATGAGTACTCATGTATCAGCCATTATCGTAGTCAAATGTATCGTAGACAAACGTAAGACACCAAGAAAATTTTTCTTTCCTTATGTTTATGAAATACGTGTTTACCAGAGAGCCCACAAGTGTTAAAAAGTACATGTAATACTTCCTATGATGATAAAGAACAGGGAAACCTCCACATTTTTTCTGCGATCAGTTAGGGGATGCCTTCCTGTTTCGTACCGTCCCTTGTTCTTCCGCTTTCGCAGTGTAAGCATCTACACTACAGGCCATTAAAATTAGTACACCACGAAGATGACGTGCTACAGACGCGAAATTTAAACGACAGGGAGAAGATGCTGTGATATGCAAATGATTAGCTTTTCAGAGCATTCACGCAAGGTTGCCGCCGGTGGCGACAACTACAACGTTCTCACATGAGGAAAGTTTCCAACCGATTTCTCATACACAAACAACAGTTGACCGGCGTTTCCTGGTGAAACGTTGTTGTGATGCCTCGTGTATTTCATTTTGAGCAATAAATTTGGCTCACTGCGTTTAAGCGCGTATAGTAGTCTCCATGAGTAGCCGCTAAAGTGCAGAAGTTAAGTAACAGTAAGTGTTAGGATAGAATCAGATTAATTGTCCTTGTAGTCATACTGTTTTGTTCCCCTCGTTTGTTGTTTGCATTATTAGTGAGGTATACCCTGGCGGAGAGGTTGCGAATTTCTGCAGCCTGGACCAGATGTGGAGCGAAGTGGATGTGCCGATGATTTTGGTGTCTTGCAGAGTGCCACTGCTGACAGTAATTTTGTTGTAAATACTTAGGAAATGACACGTAAAGCTATTAATAAGACTGACTGTATTGCAAGTGTTATAGGTACTGAAATGGTACAGACACATTTAGTATTTCCGGAGGACGCGTATTCGGCACCATCCGTGATGGCACTGCCTCCTCAGAAGGTGGGAGGAGAAGAAAGAGCAAATGTGTTTGTAAGGCTTATGATGGGCCGACAAGGCTTGTGCCAGTGGATCAGGAGATTGACAAAACTGACAACACATGTAGTGTAATGGGTGACACCGGCGAAGGCTGCTGTGCAATCACAGGGCTAGACTTCCTCATCAAGCATCATGGCGAAACTGACTTTGGATGACGTGCAGCGGAACTCAGGGGGATAATGTTCAAGCTGGAGGAATTGCCAACAGTGTAATACTGTCGCAAGGTTAGTATATCATGATAGAACAAATGCGGGCAAAATCACTAAGCCTTAATCTGCGTGATATCTTGCCACGAGGCACTGGGAATTTGCATTAGGTGACCGAAGGTGTTGCTAACTTACACGATTCTTGACTTCGCCTCCGGCTAGCGAATCGTCGTTGAGTATGCAGCGTTCAGTGATTGAGAGCACTTCTCCTGCCTATACTCACATTGAGACGTTATCTGGATTCCGTCCTTCCGGCTGGGAGTTCGCGTTTCTTGTCTGTAGAATAGAGAGAGGAGAAGATAGTATTAGATTATACTAGTCTGAGGACCGTCTTCTGCCGTCCTAGCGTTTAATGAGTTTTTTATTTTGTGGCTGGAATTCTTTCATCGTCGCAGACGTGTACGAGAAGCATCACTCCGACACACTAACGCAGTACATATTCTGATATCTTCAACTTTTTGGTCCTGTCCTCCTCAGTTGCGCGTAATACTACGGTGTGTTGATGATTTTCACTTATGGACCGTCTGACAGCAACTGAATAAAACACAATTTTAGTGCCATACGCGTTTCGCCTTTATTTTCTGCAAGGCATCATCAGTGGCAGGTTGCGTAGACAGTTTCTTATATATTACGCTCCTGTTACATTTTTGGTCTTATTCTTCTTCCTATGAGCGCCAATTTGCTGTTTTTTTCTGCATTCCACAGCACTATGCACTGAACGCTTTTTTTATAATGCAATGTTTTGGTTTCTGTTGGCGACTGTTAAATCAGTCGCCAACAGAAACCAAAACATTGCATTATAAAAAAAAGCGTTCAGTGCATAGTGCTGTGGAATGCAGAAAAAAACAGCAAATTGGCGCTCATAGGAAGAAGAATAAGACCAAAAATGTAACAGGAGCGTAATATATAAGAAACTGTCTACGCAACCTGCCACTGATGATGCCTTGCAGAAAATAAAGGCGAAACGCGTATGGCACTAAAATTGTGTTTTATTCAGTTGCTGTCAGACGGTCCATAAGTGAAAATCATCAACACACCGTAATATTCTGATATTGCTAATTGCTTCGGCTTATTAGGGCTATAAAGCTGAACAGCTGTGATCACGTAAGTTTCATTTCCATTGAGGTTGCAAACAGCTATAAATCATCTTTGAAAGTAGTGTGTTTTAGTGTTTGGGACGTAAATGATATCAGTCATCTCGTGTTATTTATATTAGATCACGTAGCCATAAAAAGCGGCAGATTTGGGCAGTTTGTCAATAATATTAGTCAGGAAATTCATTTGTATCTCTTTATGTCCATTGCACATCCACACATAAACATTTGTAATACATAAAGGTGTTTTAATCAACAATAAATGTATAAGCAGAAACAACATTAATATTTAGTAATTACTAGTTCCCTTAATCATTCATTTATTTTTATGTTGTAATTTATATGTTAAAGAGCAAGAAGCAGGAAATAATATCACCGTTAAGAGATATTAAAAGCTTTTCAGGGGGTAGTCAGACAGGGCCAAATCTGTATATTTGCGCCCAGTAATTTCCACTGCGCACATTCATTTTTACACCCGCCTGGAGCACCATCTTGGAAACCATACAAATACCTTCCGGAAATACTTCCTAACACTTAAATTTATATTCGACGTTAGCAAATACCTCGTTTTCATTAATACTTTTCTTGCTGTAGTCACTATTCATTTTGAAGTCTCTCTACTTCGGCCATCATCAGTTATTTTGCTGCCCAATAGTGCTTTTAGTGTCTCATTCCGTAATCAGATTCCCTGACTTAACCCTCGGAATACCAAGGGAGAGGGAAGGGGTACTTTTTGCCTACCTTTTCAGAAAGCTGCAATCTAGTCATGTACATTATATTTTAAAATTCTGAAAAAATGTTTTAGTGATTTTTTATGATTTCTTCCACCAGATTACGTTTTAAATGTTTGAGTCAAAATTAACGCAAGAATTTAGGTCTTGTCAGTGGATGTGAATTTTCAGAACATGTGTCATATTCATATTTTCAGACCTTTGCTGTCTCTGACAGAATTACAATGTCATCGGCGAACCTCAAACTTTTCGTTTCTTCTCCATGGTTTTCAATTCCTGCGCCGAATTTTTCTTTTGTTTCCTTAACTGCTTGCCCAATATACAGATTGAATAACATCGGGGAGAGGCTACAACCCTGTCTCACTCCCTTCCCAACCACTGCTTCCCTTTCATGTCCCTCGACTCTTATAACTGCCATCTGGTTTCTGTACAAATTGTAAATAGCCTTTCGCTCCCTGTATTTAACCCCTGCCACCTTTAGAATTTGAAAGAGACTATTCCACTCAACATTGTCAAAAGCTTTCTCTAAGTCTACACATGCTACAAACGTAGGTTTGCTTTTCCATAATCTTTCTTCTAAGATAAGCCGTAAGGTCAGTATTGCCTCACGTGTTCCAATATTTCCACGCAATCCAAAGTGATCTTCCCCGAGGTCGGCTTCTACCAGTTTTTCCATTCGTCTATATAGAATTCATGTCAGTATTTTGCAGCCGTGACTTATTAAACTGATAGTTCGGTCATTTTCACATCTGCCAACACCTGCTTTCTTTGGGATTGGAACTATTATATTCTTCTTGAAGTCTGGGGGTATTTCGCCTGTCTCATACATCTTACTCACCAGATGGTAGAGTTTCGTCAGGACTGGCTCTCCCAAGGCCGTCAGTAGTTCTAATAGAATTTTGTTTATTCCCAGGGCCCTGTTTCGAGTCAGGTCTTACAATGCTCTGTCAAATTCTTCACGCAGTATCATATACGTATTTGATCTTTTACATTATCTTCCATCTCCATATTATTGTCCTCAAGTACATCGCCTTCCACCTTTCTGCTTTCCCTTCTTTGCTTAGAACTGGGTTTCCATCTGAGCCCTTGATATTCATACAAGTGGCTCCCTTTTCTCCAAAGGTCTCTTTAACTTTCTTGTAGGCAGTATCTATCTTACCCCTAGTGAGATAAGCCTCTACATCTTTGCATTGGTCCTCTAGCCATCCCTGCTTAGTCATTTTGCACTTCCTCTCGATCTCATTTTTGAGACGTTTGTATTCCTTTTTGCCTGCTTCATTTACTGCGCTTTTATATTTTCTCCTTTCATCAATTAAATTCAATATTTCTACTGTTACCCAAGGATTTCTACTAGCCCTCGTCTTTTTACCTACTTGATCTTCTTCTGCCCTCACTACTTCATCCCTCAGAGCTTCTTCTACTGTATTTCTTTCCCCCATTCCTGTCAGTTATTCCCTTATGCTCCCCTTGAAACACTGTACAACCTCTGGTTTAGTCAGTTTATCCAGGTCCAATCACCTTAAATTCCCACCTATTTGCAGTTTCTTCAGTTTTAACCTACAGTTCACAACCAATAGATAGTGGTCAGAGTCCACATCGGCCCCTGGAAATGTATTACAGTTTAAAACCCGGTTCATAAATCTCTGTCTTACCATTATATAATCTATCTGATACCTTCTAGTACCTCCAGGATTCTTCCATGTATACAACCTTCTATTATGATTCTTGAACCAAGTGTTAGCTATGATTAAGTTATGATCTGTGCAAAATTCTACCAGATGGATTCCTCTTTCATTTCTTACCCCCAATCCATATTTACCTACTATGTTTCCTTCTCTTTCTTTTCCTACTCTAGAATTCCAGTCAACCATGACTATTAAATTTTCGTCTCCCTTCACTACCTGAATAATTTCTTTTATCTCATTGTACATTTCATCAATTTTTTCATCATCTGCACAGATAGTTGGCATATAAACTTGTACTACTGTAGTAGGCATGGGCTTCGTGTCTATCGTGGACACAATAATGCGTTCCCTATGGTGTTTGTACTCCTCCGTTGTGGTTGCACCTACGGTACGGCTATCTGTATCGCTGAGGCACGCATGCCTCCCCACCAACGGCAAGGTCGATGGTTCATGAGGGGAGGACATCGAGTGTAGGCTACCCGAATGTCTCACTCCCATCTTCAAATTGCACAACTAGAAATCCAGCAGATGGAGTAGCAGAACTTTTGTGCTTTAACATGATTTGTTCTTTGGTGTGGTGGGGCTGTGAAATACATGTCCAGCCTTATTACTCCTCTCTTCTTTTTACCTGAGGACTGCAGAATTCATATTTCAGTGCATTACGGCAAAAATTCTAACTTTCATTTAGGACAACATGGATTCCCAAGGATTCACATATAACCAGTTGTGGAGCAACACGTAGGAATGAGCATCTCTCTTTTTGCGAACATTAAATGTTGTTTTTTTAACCTCCAAAAGAGCAGACTACATTGAGATAACTATTTCTAGATCGGAAGGTAAGCCACTTCCATTCGAACCCACTATCGAGAACAAATAGAAAGACGGTTGCAGATGCAGTAATGGGAAATGTTAGAGTGTATTGTGGGATTGCAGAAGTATGAAGTAGGAAAACTCTTGTATCCATTTCATGACTTTACGCCTCTTATCTTCAGATATCATTAGTAAATGACGAATGGTGGCCAGAGGAAAGTTGCTACCTCACAGTATCTCTGGACAAGTAGCTTTTCATCTAATTAAAATTTAAGGCGTTTATGTATAAGTACGACTTCAGAAACTTCTCTGTTCTGGGGCGCCTGACTCAAATGCTTTAACATTCTCATTGTCCACGTAAACAGATGGTGCAGTGTAGGTGATCTCCCCAGTTCTAATTCCTTGTACGCCGCATTGAAGAGCTACAAAAACCCTAGTGTTTTTGAAGCTGTAAAATAAACGATTCCGTATAAGAATTACAGTAATCGAATAGCATACATAACGTAAAAAGTTCTTTCATCAGCGTATTATCAGTTACTTCATTTTGGGGTATTTCTCCCTTCTCAGAGAGCTTCTTGCACGAAGACATTTTAACATTGTTAGCAGCTCACTCCAGCGAGCATCGTTAGACTGGCTCAGTTATCTACCAAGAGCATTAATTAGACCACTTTTCTTTACGTATGTGACGTGTTCTTTCGCCACGGTCAAAAGACCATGAAGTTATGGACAATTGATGCATATGCACTCCGTTTTTAAATTTATTTCGTAGTCCCATATTTAGCATATGGCAGGAACAATTCAATCGTGAATAATCATGCAGTGCAAAGACGATGTTGGTACCTTGATCAGTAGTGTGCTGCATGTCTTTCAAAGTGGAGTGGTGGATATCAAGAGACATAAATCGTTTAAACAATTCTCTTAGAATGTTACCCCCCCCCACTTTAAGGTTAATCTGGAAACTGGCTTGTAAATAAAATGCGAGATCTGAGAGCGCAGTCAATGAAACAGGAGACAGTACATGTCAGATAATTGTTTCTTCTAGCACTGGATGTCCACATGTCTGTAGTTGCTGAGTATTCACCTTCTCTTATATGAGCAATTACCTCAGGCATAAATATAAGTCGAAGGCTTTTAGCACTTTATGCCACGTATCGCGACACATTTGGGGGTGAGACATAATGGCCTTTGCAGTGTCAACTAACGTGTGAACAAGATCCATAAGACCTTCACCTCTTATAGTTCAATACGACCTTACATCTCGTGCACACATAGCCACGCATTTATCGACAGTTACGTCCCGAGCAGGTTTAGGAAGTCGTTTCTCGTCTACACAAGACCCTTGTTTATTAGACGTGCCTGGATGGCGAGAAATGTGCGAAGTTTCACTTGACCCTTCAGCATGAGAGTAACACTCACTGCACAGCGAGCAGCAAACAAAATGAACGCTTTTCCTAACACCATCCAACGACAGGCTTCACCACGGTCCAAACTGAACCTTTAAAATTCGCTTCAGGCTGTATGGTTGTCCACTCACCTCTCATTAGTTTTTCATTTATTTCCCTTTTCATTGACACGTGCACCTTCTTCTGCATACCACATTTAGTTTCCGCGCTCATTTTTACTGATGACCTTAGCAGTTAAGTCCCATAAGATTTCACACACAGTTAAACATTTGAAATAACTCTGCTCTCCTCACCTCTCGCAGCCCGTAGCTCACAACTGCGGTCAGTGCTACGAACAGACCGTAGGCCGCAGCACGCCAGCGCTTGCGCAAGGCACTGGTGCAGTGACGTCACGGGCTCGCTCAGTGTGTAGTAGTGAGGTCACGGCCCGTTTGCTGCGTCTCCATACGCGACTCTGCTGAGCCCGTGGCATACTAGTTCGTTTCGCAACAACACTGTTCGGCCCTTGAGGTGACGTCAGGGAGTCGCTCGGCCCGCGACTGCTGTAGCCGGGCGCGGCCGCACGACTCTGCACCGTGCGGCCCGTCGGACCTCCATGCGGCTGCCCCGGCTGAACCGGCAGCGCTACGCAAGGCTCGCACGGCTGTCATGGCTGCGCTCCGGGACGGGCCGCGCCTCGATGCCCACCTCTGCTGCAAACTGCAAAACCAGAGCTCGCTCTCAGCCGGTTGACATCGTCCGGTTGACATCATACAAGCCAACTGTGACGTGACTCCATCAGTGGCTGCATCAATTCCCATGGGCAGACATGTCCCTGAACTGAGTTAACCTTGTTGTACACGACTTGAATGACTAGTCATGTAACAGCCAGTATCGTAGTCAAATACATCGTAGGAAAATGTAAGACACCATGAAAATTTTTCTTTCTTTATGTTTATGAAATATGTGTGTACTAGAAAGTCCACAAATGTTAATAAGTACATGTAATATGGGCTGATAATGAAGAACAGAGAAGCCTTCACATTTTTTCTGCGATCAGCTAGGAGATGCCTTCCTGTTTCGTATCGTCCTTTGTTCTTCAGTTTTCGCTATGTAAGCATCTATGCAACTGTCCTGATAGCTCTTAAGAACCATGAATGTACGAGGAGCCATTGAAAAATCCGTGCAAAAATAAATACTGCTTACATGTTTGGGGTAAACCACTTTTAAAATACAACATTGTCTCCTTTTAGACTTAAACGCTTCGTCCAGCGCTGTTCTAATTTGTTGATCCCTTCCGAATAATTGGAATTGTTGAAGTCTGCAAAATAGCTAACAGTTGCTGCAATCACCTCCTCGTTTGAATAAATTCTTTGTCCCGCCAGCCATTTCTCCATTTTGGTGAACATGTAGTAGTCCGAACGAGCCAGGTCTGGAGAATATGGGGGGTGGGGGATGTGAAACGAGTTGGAATCCTATTTCCATTAGTTTTGCGACCACAACTGCTGAGGTGTGTGCTGGTGCATTTTCTTGATCGAAAAGGACGGTCCAATAACGATGAATAATATTCACCTGTAATAGTTTTACCCTTTTCCAAATAGTCGATGAGGATTATCCCTTGAGATTCCGCAAAGACAGTCTCCATAACCTTTCCGGCCAAAAGAATTGTCTTCGCCTTTTTTCGTGCAGATTCTTCCTCGGTAACCCATTGTTTAGATTCTTGTTTGGTCTCAGGAGTATAGTAATGTATCCATGTCTCATCCACAGAGACGAAACGACGCTCAAAGTCCTGCGGATTCTTCAGAACAGCTGCAAACCATCCTTGCAACACTTCGCACAGTTCCGTTTTGGTCAAACGTGAGCAATCGCAGAACGCATCTTGCGGATAGCTTTCTGATGTCCAAATGTTCATGCAAAACATTATGTACCCGATCATTCGAGATGCCCACAGCACTAGCAATCTCACTCACCTTAACTCTTCTGTCATTCATCACCGTATCATGGATTTTATCAATGATTTCTGGAGTGGTAACCTCCGCAGGGCGTCCAGAACGGTCAGCATCACTTGTGCCCATGTGGCCACTACTAAAATTTTGACCGAGCGAGGTGGCGCAGTGGTTAGCACACTGGACTCGCATTCGGGACGACGACGGTTCAATCCCGTCTCCGGCCATCCAGATTTAGGTTTTCCGTGATTTCCCTAAATCGCTTCAGGCAAATGCCGGGATGGTTCCTTTGAAAGGGCACGGCCGATTTCCTTCCCCATCCTTCCCTCACCCGAGCTTGCACTCCGTCTCTAATGACCTCGTTGTCGACGGGACGTTAAACACTAATCTCCTCCTCCTCCTAAAATTTTGAAACCACTTATAAACTTTTCTAAGCGAAGGCGCAGAGTCATCGTACTGTTTATCAAGATTCTAAAATGGCTCTGAGCACTATGGGACTTAACATCAATGGTCATCAGTCCCCTAGAACTTAGAACTACTTACACCGAACTAACCTAAGGACATCACACAACACCCAGCCATCACCAGGCAGAGAAAATCCCTGACCCCATCGTATCAAGATTCTCTTTGGTCCCCTGAGGCGTTCTGCCATTCATAAAGTAATGTTTAATCACCACACGAAATTCTTTTTCGCCCATTTTTTGACAATCACTCGACTTCCTTGATTCACACGAATGCCTAACACAAAAAAATATACCAATATGACTGACACTTGGTGTGCGTTCTTTCCAAAGATGCTACTAACTAAACATGACCTCGGTAGGCACCGGTGGTGGCATCTCTCGGACTTTTCACAGACTCTTCAAACGCACCTCGTATTTAAGTATATGTAAATTAATACCTTTCAGATTTAACCAACTAAACATATGTCTTTGTATTAATGTCTTTATCAGCTTTGTATACAGCTATTCGTGAAAGAAATGCAAAACTGCTGACGTGGAACCCCTCCAATATTGGTGTGATCCAAACACTGATTAGCAACTTATGAGATCTTTTATGGTGCAACAAAGAACCTACAGTCTTTCACAAACGAAGTCCGATACTCAATTAACTATACAGCATAATTCGATTGACCGATCGCGTTATGCACTTGCCTTATGAAAATTACATTGGAGCCACATCTGCAACTTTGCATTTCTCTCGAACACAAACCTGTAGTAACAGGAAATCACATCAGGAATCAACAAGCACTGCCAGTTAATTTCAATTGACAATACTGTGCTGACTACCTACTGGTAAGTGGTAGGTGATCACGACTATTTTCTTTACATTCTCTAACTTCCTTCCACCTTTGCAAGCAGGCAAGGCAACGGTTACAGGTCACAACTTCCACTGGCTCATCAACTTTCGAGAGAGGCTGTTGCTATTGTCGGATAAGGTCCACTTATACTGTATGGTTGCAATTTAACGTCATACCAGAAAAACTTCTGTTTACAACAAGAAAATATACAGGAACTGCTACATCAGTTCGTTGCATCGGCCAACAGTGTGAGATAAACAGCTTTTCTCATACGAGACTGAGCAGCGCCTTTAATTTAGGGCAATATAGAAACTTCTTTTTCCATGTCTACAGTCGAGGGCGCTGAATCACACGAGATCTACCTTACTCATGAGTTCTCCCAGGAAATAACTTGCAAAATTGTGCACCAGAAGGCTACCTCTCCCTCCCACCCCCTTCCTCAATGTTGTTGATGTGGTCTACAGCCTGGAGACTGGTTTGACACAGCTGTCCAAGCTAGCCTATTCTGTGCAAGCGTCTTCAGCGCTGCACAGCTAATGCCATGTGCATCAGTTTGCTCCTGCTACTTGTGTTCAAGACTTTGTCTCCCTCTACCATTTTAACACCCTCCCCTCCCCAATACCCACATACAGGGTGGTCCCGAATTCATGGTACAAACTTTAATGGTAGGTACAGGACATTGTAACAAGGATTTATTGTATAGGAATGTATAGTCGCAGGTGACGCGGTGAGGCGTAAACAGGGGAAAGAGAAATGGAGTGATCGGTTGGTGTCACTGCCGGTAGAGGGCAGTAGATGAACATGATGTATCGCAGTAGGGACAAGCGCCATTCACAATTGTGCTGCCGTAGACGATGGGTGACTTTACGTATGCAGAAAAAGCAGACATGCATTACATGTATGGCCGTGCAAATGGTAACGCCAGAGCTGCGTTACGAATGTATCGCGCGGAGTATCCTAATCGACGAATGCCGGATCATAGAATTTTTCAACGGTTACATCGTCAACTTTGTGAAACAGGTACGTTCGACGTCAACAGACATGACGCTGGTCGATTAAGAGCTGTACGCACTCCAAGACTGGAAGAACGCATCTTGAACATAGTGGCTGATAGACCCGAGTCAAGCACAAGAACTGTTGCGCGTGACGTACATGTGAGTCATCAGACTGTATGCAGAGTGTTAAATGAAAATCGCTTACACCCCTTCCATTTTCAAAAAGTACAAGCATTGAATCCGGCAGATTATCCTCTTCGCGTGAACTTCTGCCAGTGGTTGTTGCAGCAATGTGCGTTGCAGCCGGATTTCGTAGGTCATGTGCTATTTACAGATGAAGCGACATTTTCACGCGAGGGTGTCTTTAATGCGCACAATTCCCATGTGTGGGCAACAGATAATCCACATGCAACGCGTCCACATGCGTATCAACAACGTTTCGGTATTAATGTGTGGGCTGGTATTGTGAACGACTTTTTGATTGGGCCATACTTACTACCCACGCGACTCTGTGGCGAAAGCTATCTTATTTTTCTGCAAGAAGTGTTACCAGAACTGCTGCAAGATGTTCCGCTCGCCATTCGTAACCGCATGTGGTTTCAGCACGATGGAGCGCCAGCACACTTCAGCACTGCTGTACGGAATTACCTGAATGCCACGTTTGGTGCTAGATGGATTGGGCGTGGTGGACCAGTCCCTTGGCCACCCCGATCTCCTGATTTCTCTTGCCTCGATTACTTTTTATGGGGACATCTTAAGAGTCTTGTTTATGAGACTCCAGTTGACTCAGATGAGGATCTCGTTGCTCGCATATCTGTAGCTGCTGCAGGTGTGCGTGAAATACCAGGCATCTTTGAACGTGTACGCCAATCGCTGCACCGACGCTGTCAAGCATGTATCGCTCATGGTGGACGCAATTTTGAACACTTACTGTAAACATGACACTTGTCAACAACGATTTCAATAAAATCTTTCGTTTTCCTTTCGGCCGTTATTTCCCCTGTTTACGCCTCACCGCGTCACCTGGGACTATACATTCCTATACAATATATCCTTGTTACAATGTCCTGCACCTACCATTAAAGTTTGTACCATGAATTCGGGACCACCCTGTATACACACTTCTCTCCATTACCAAACAGTCCTTGATGCCTCAGGATATGCCCTATGAAACGAAGTTGTGCCATAAATTTCTTGTTTTCCTTAGTTCGACACAGTATCTTCTTATCAGTTATTCGATCTCCAGTGCCACCGCTATTTCTCGGTGCTACTGAGTGAAATTGTGATGTTGCCATGGATGTTGCAAAAGATATTGCTAGTGGGCCAGCTCAGAGCCGACGAAACACCATTTCGTCCGATGCAGCAATGCCACTGGCAGATTCCCACATTGTGCTCCAGGAAAGGGTCTGGCAGCGCCATAACCACGACACAGCAGAAAGGCGTTGTTAGGCCAGTAACTACACATCCAATCAACAGGCTTCTTATGGTCTACATGGTTACAAGCTGAGATTTTCAAAGCAAGAACGCTCTGTCGCAACATAAATTACCATTACTTTCAGTCAAAGGTGTAACAGTCTGGTCAAGGGGAGGTATACAGCGCTCCACGAGGCGACATGAGGCTAAAAGCAGCCACCATGGGATTTGTCCACCACCAACTGTGGGCACCTACTGCTGGTTTTAAGATCAGTGGTGTGAGCTTAGCATCTTCCAGCGTGTGGGCCAACTACCAGGTACAACCAGCGTTTGGCCATAGAAGGCAGTCGTTTGAGACCAGAGAATGTTCTAGTTTGCAGTACAGTAAAATGTATGAGAAATAGTAAAGTTTTGTGAGCAGCCATCTATCATCATCCCACCACCTCACTAAACACTGCCCTACTCACCGCTCGTAGCCCGTATCTTGCAACTGCGGTCAATACTACCAACAGGCCGTAGGCCGCAGCACTGGTGCAGTGACGTCACGGGCTCGCTCACTGTGGAGCAGTGAGGCCGCGGCCCGTGGGCTGTGTCTCCTAGCGCGGCCCGTGGGCTGTGTCTCCATGCGCGACTCTGCTGTGACCGTGGCATACAGGTGCTTTCACAATAGCACTGCTCGGCCCTTGGGCTGACGTCAGGGACTCGGCCCGAGACTGCTGCAGTCCAGTGCCGCCACAGCTCGGTGGTCGTGCCTCTTTGCACGATTCTACACCATGCGTCCCTTCGGACCTCGATATGGCAGCCCCAGTTGAACCTGCAGCGCGAGGCAAGGCTCGCACCGCTGACATGGCTGCGCTCTTGGACGGGCCGCGCGTCGATGCCCACCTCTGCTGCAAACTTCACAACCATAGCTGGCTCTCAGCCTGTTGTCACCGCCCGATTGACATCATATAAGCCAACTGCGATGCAACTCCAGCAATGGCTGCATCTATTCCCGCAGGCAGACACGTCTCTGAACTGACTGACCCTCTTTTACTCAGAACAATGATACCTCTCAAATTTTAAGTTAGTGGATCCTGTACAATCATCTCCCATGCCAACGAAAATGATTTGTCAAACTGTTCATTTAAAACATGTAAAATTGTGCACTGTTTTTTCTTGTATGCACTAATCTTGTGGTTTTGTTGTCCTTACGATCTGAATGACTACTTTTGTAACGACCATTGTCGTAGTCAAATATATTGTAGACAAACGTAAGACACCAAGAAAATTACTCTTTCTTTATTTTTATGAAATAAGTGTTTACCAGAGAGTCCACAAATGTTAATAAGTGAATGTAATACTTTCTATGATAGTAAAGAACAAAGAAGCAATCACATTTTTTTGCGACATGCTAGGAGATGCCTTCCTGTTTCATACCGTCCATTGTTCTTCAGCTTTCGCTATGTAAGCATCTATCTTGTTAGCTCGTAATAATCGTGAATATATTTAAGTATATTTAAATTAATACCTTTCAGATGTATTAATTTAACAAACTAAACATGTCTCTTTGTATTAATGTCTTTATCAGCTTTGTGTACAGCTATTCGTGAAAGAAATGCAAATCTGCTGACGTGGAGCCCGTCCGCCATTGGTGTGATCCAAATACTGATGAACAATTTATCAGATCTTTTATGGTGCACCAACGATCCTGCAGTCTTTCAGAAACGAAGTCCGATACTCAATTAACTATACAGCATAATGCAACTGACCGACCATGTTATGCACTTGCCTTATGAAAATTACATTGGAGCCATATTTGTAACTTTGCCTTTCTCTCGAACACTAACCTGGGTTAATAGGAATTAACAACAGGAATCAACAAGCAACGCTTGGTTCATTCAATTGACGTTACTGAGCTGACTACCTGCTGGAAAGTGGTAGGTGATCATGACTACTTTCTTTGCATTCTCTATCTTCCTTCCACCTTCCCAAGCAGGCAAGGTAACAGTTACAGGTCACAACTTCCATTCGCTTTGCTACCTTCCCGAGACGTTGCTGCTATTGTTGGATGGGGACCACTTATACTCTTGTCACTCCACGTGTGGTTGCAGTTTAACGTCATACCAGAGACATTTCTGTTTACAGCAACAAAATATACAAGAAACGCTACTTCAGTTCGTGGCATCGGCCAATAGTGAGAGATAAATAGCTTTTCCCAAAAATGGCTCTGAGCACTATGGGACTTAACATCTGTGGTCATCAGCCCCTAGAACTTAGAACTACTTAAACCTAACTAACCTAAGGACATCACACACATCCATGCCCGAGGCAGGATTCGAACCTGCGACCCTACCAGTCGCGCGGTTCGGGACTGAGCTCCTAGAACCGCTAGACCACCGCGACCGGCTAGCTTTTCTCATACGAGAATGGGCAGCGCCGTTAATTTAGAGTAATATAGAAAAGTCTTTTCCCATGTCTGCAGCCGAGGGTGCTGAATCACACAAGATCGACCTTACTCATGAGTTGTGATGTTGCCATGGGTGTGGCATAAATCTTGGCAGTGGGCCAGCTCAGAGCCGACCAGACACTATTACGTCAGGTGCAGCAATGCCACTGGCAGATTTCCACATTGTGCTCCAGGAGAGGGGCTGGCAACGCCATAACGACGACGCAGCAGAAAGGCGTTGGTAGGCAAGTAACTACACATCCAACCAACAGACGTCTTATGGTCTACTAGGTTACAAGCTGTGATTTGCAAAGCGAGATCGATCTGTCCCAACATAAATTACCATTACTTTGCGTAAAAGGTGTAACAGTCTGGTAGCTACTATTTAAGAGGGAGGTGCATGACGCTCCACGAGGCGGCATGAGGTAAAAAGCAGCCACCATGGGATTTGTCCTCCACTAACTGTGGGCCCCTGCTGCTTGTATTCAGATTAGTGCTGTGAGCTTAGCATCTTCCAGCCTGTGGTCCAACTACCAGGTGCAACCAGCCTTCGGCCATAGAAGGCAGTGGTCTGAGGACATGTTGCGTCAGTTCCTTAACACTCGCTGTCTTCAGCACACACTATGGAGGAAGATGCACCACAGAATGTTATAGTTTGTTCTTCAGTCAAACGTATGACTAACAGCGAAGTTTTTATGAGTAGCCATTTTTCATCATCCCGACTACAATCCACCACCTCAACTCAGACCTCCACGTGTAGAGGTCATCCATCCTGGACCTCCTCATTTTGATGTCAGAAGTGTGTGCCACGTCTAAATTTCAGTGACAGGGGAACCTTACCAGGCACCCTCCCTGGAGACGATGTGTCTCGACTACCTCAGGGTTGCAGTTTCGTCGACACACTGCATCAGTATGCAGTGGGCCGGCCGGAGTGGCCGAGCGGTTCTAGGCGCTTCAGTCTGGAGCCGCGCGACCGCTACGGTCGCAGTTTCGAATCCTGCCTCGGGCATGGGTGTATGTGATGTTCGTAGGTTACTTAGGTTTAAGTAGTTCTAAGTTCTAGGGGAATGATGACCTCAGAAGTTAAGTCCAATAGTGCTCAGAGCCTTTTGAAGGCAAGTATGGAGTGGGTGAGTGCACTAACTGTTGCATTTTACCCACTGCGTGTATCACGTCGAGTCAGTGCACCTTTTAGCAGTTTTTCAGTTCTGTTTTCATGTGTGACATGTGTCAAGTAAACTCAGACTGTGTTCTGAAGATGTGTGAATATCAACGTCATTTTTACATATCATCAATGATTGGGGCTCATTGTCTGGAAGTGTATAAGGTGTTACCCATGCGTAACTTCTTAGGAGGGGAATATGAGTTTCGTCGAGAAGTCGGATTTTTGTGGTAATTTTCGCCGTTTTGAATGGGAAATGTATTTCATTTTAAGCAATAAATGTGGCGCACAGCGTTTAAGCACGTACAGTAGTAGTCATGAGTAGCCGCTCAAGCGGAGAAGTTAAGTTACAGTAAGTGTTTGGATAGAATTAGATTCAGTGTCCTTGCCGTTGTACTGCTTTGTTCTCCTCGTATGTTGTTTGCATAATTAGTGGGTGACCTCCTGGCGGAGAAGTCGCAAATTTCTGCAGCCTGGACCAGATGTGGAGGGAAGTGCATATACCGACGATTTTTGTGTATTGCAGAGTGCAACTGCCAACAGTAATTTTGTTGAAGATACTTAGAAGAAGACACAGAAATCTATCAATATGGCTGATTGTATTGCAATTGTTTTGAGTACTGAAATGGTACAAACGCATTCAGTATTTCCGAAGGCTGCAGTTTCGGCACCATCTTGACGGCACTGCCTCCTCAGAACGTCGGAGGAGAAGAAAGAGGAAATGTGTTTGTAAGGTTTTTGTTCGGGCCGACAAGGCTTGTGCCAGTGGATCATGAGATTGACTAAAAGTGACAACACGTGCAGTGTAATGCGTGATGCAGGCGAAGACTGCTGTGCAATCCCGAGGCTAGACTTTCTCATCAAGCATCACGCCGAAACTGACTTTCGATGCCGTGCAGTGGAACTCCGGGGGAAAATGTTAAAGCTGGGGAAAGCTGTCACCAGTGAAATACTGTGGCAATGTTCGTTTGTCATGATAGGACGAATGCGGGAAAATCACTAATGCTTAATTTGCATGATAAAGTGCCGCAAGGCACTGGGAAGTTGCTTTAGGTGACCGAAGGTGTTGCTAACTTCTGGACTTCGCCTCTGGGTAGGGAATAGTCGTTGAGTACGCTGCGCTCAGTGATTGAGAGCACTTCTCCTGTCAATACCCACATTGAGACGTTATCTGAATTCCGTCCTTGTGGGTGGGAGTTCGCGTTTCTTGTCTGTAGAATACAGAGACAAAAAGATAGTGTTAGATTGTACTAGACAGAGGACCGCCTTCTGCCGCCCTAGTGTTTAATGAGTTTTTTTTTTAATTTTGTGGTTTGAGATCTTCCATAGTCTTAGACGTGTACGAGAACCATCACTCCGACGCACCGGACGCTGTACATACGGTGATATTGGTAATTGCTTCGGCTTCTTAATACTATAAAGCTGAACAGCTGTAATCATGTAAGCTTCATTTGTACTGAGGTTGCACACTACTGTAGATGATTTAGAAACTAGTAGCTTCTAGTGTTTGAGACGTATATGAAGTCTGTCATCTGCCATTATTTATATTAGACCGCGTAGACATAAAAAGGGTCACATGTGGACAGTTGATCAATAACATTAGTCAGGAAATTCATTTGTATATCTTTATGGCCATTGCACATCGACATGTAAACATTTGTAATATATAAAGGGGTTTTAATCTACAATAAATGTATAAGCAGAAAAAACGTTAATATTTAGTAGCTACTAGTTCCCTTAATCATTCATTTATTTTTATGTTGTAATTTATATGTTAAAGAGAAAGAAGCAGAAGATAATATCACCGTTACGAGATCCTAAGATCTGCTTCAGGTGGTAGTCAGACAGGGACAAATTTTTACTTTCGTGATCAGTATTTTCCATTGTGCACACTTATTTTTGCACCCGCCTGAAACAGCTTCTTGGAAACCATAAAAATAACTGACAGTAATACTTCCTAACACATAAATTTATATTCGATGTTACGAAATCCCTCTTTCTCATTAATACTTTTCATGCTATAGTCAGTCTTCATTTTATATCGTGTTGTGCGTAAAAGACAACGAAAATGAACGAAATAAGTATATCTTTGTGTTGATCATTTATTATGCCCCTCTTTGTAGTACACGTTATTTAAAATCCGTTGGTACTGCTAGGTTTAATTCGAATACGTTCCATTACCTTTCATTTGGTTCCATTGGGGGTTACCTTATAATTCCCTTCCAGGGCACTATCTATTCCATTCAACTGTTATTCCAAGTTCTTTGCTGTCTGTGACAGAATTGCAGTGTCACCGGTAAACTTCAAAATGCTTATCTCTTCTCCCTAATATTTAATTCTGTTCACAAATTTATCCCTATATGCTTTACTGCTTGTTCGTTGTAGATGTTGAATAACGTCGAGTGTAGGCTACCTGAATGTCTCACTCCCATCTTCCCATTGCACAACTAGAAATCCACCGGATGGAGTAGCAGAATTTATGTGCTTCAACAAGACATGTTCTTTGATGGGCTGGGGCTCTGAAATACATGTCCAGTCTCATTACTCATCTCTTTATTTATCGCAGGACAGCAAAATACATATTTCGGTACATATACGGCAATAATACAAACTTTAATTTAGGACAACATGGATTCCCAAGAATTCACATATTACCAGTTTTGGAGGAACACGTAGGAATGAGCGTCTCTCCTATTTCAGAACATTAAATGTTATTTTTGTAACTTCCAGAAGAGCAGAGTACATTTATATAACTATTTCTAGATCGAAAGGTAAGCCATATCCGTTCTAACCTACTACGGAGAACAAAGAGAAAAGACGGTTGGAGATGCAGTAAAGGGGAATGCCGTTAGAGTGTATTCTGGGATTGGAGAAGTATGAGGAAGGAAAAGTAGTGTATCCTTTTCATGACTTTGCGCCTCTTATCTTCAGATATCATTTTTAAATGATGATTGGAGCCAGAGGAATGTTGCTACCTCACAGCATCTCTGGGGGGCCTGACTCAAATGCTTTAACATTGTCATTGTACATGTCAACAGAAGGTGCAGTGTAGGTGATTTCCCAGTTCTACTTCCTTGGACGCCGCTTAGAAGAGCTACAAAAACCCGTATGTTTTAAAAGCTATAAAAGAAACGGTATGGTATAAGAATTACAGTAATCGAATAGCATACATAACGCAAAAAGTTCTTCCATCAGCGTATTATCAGTTTCTTCATTTTGGGATATTTTTCCCTTCTCAGAGAGCTTCTTGCACAAAGACATTCTAACATTGTAAGCTGCTTATTCCTGGCAGTATCCTTAGACTGGCTCAGTGATCTATAAAGAGCAGGAAATTTGAAGGAAGATAGAGAATGTAAAGCAAATAGTCGTGATCACCTACCACTTACCAGCAGCTAGTCAGCTCAGTATTGTCAATTGAAATTGACTGAGTAGTGCTTGTTGATTGCTGTTGCGATTTTCTGTTACTCCAGGTTTGTGTTCGAGGTAAGCGCAAACTTACAGATGTGGTTTCATAAGGCAAGTGCATAACGCGGTTGGTCTACCGAATTATGCTGTATAGTTAAATGAGTATCGGACTTCGTTTCATAAAGACTGTAGGTTGTTTGGTGCACCATAAAAGATCTGATAAATTACTAAACAGTATTTAGATCACACCAATGGTGGACAGGCTCCACGTCAGCCGTTTTAAATAGGTTCAAATGACTCTGAGCACTATGGGACCTAACATCTGAGGTCATCAGTCCCCTAGAACTGAGAACTACTTAAACCTAACCACCCTAAGGTCATCACACACACCATGCCCGAGGCAGGATTCCAACTTGCGAACTTAGCAGTCGCGCAGTCCCGGACTGAAGCGCCAAGAATCGCTGGGCCAACACAGACGGCCTCATCAGTTTTGCATTTCTTTCACGAGTAGCTGTATACAAAGCTGATAAAAACATTAATACAAAGAGATATGTTTAGTTTGTTAAATTAATACATACGATAGGTATTAATTTAAATATACTTGAATACGTGGGCCGTTTGAAAAGTCTGTGCAAAGACCGAGAGATTCCACCACCGGCACCTTTAGAGGTCATGTTTAGTTAGTAGCATCTTTGGAAAGAACGCACACCAAGTTTCAGTCATATTGGTCTATTTCTTTGTGTTTGGCATCCGTGTGAATCAAGGAAGTCGAGTGATTGTCAAAAAATGGCAGAAAAATAATTTCGTGTGTTGATAAAACATTACTTTATGAAAGGCAAAACGCCTCAGGAGACTATAGAGAAGCTTAATAAAGTTTACTGTGACTCTGCGCCTTCGATTAGAACAGTTTGTAAGTGATTTCAAAATTTTAGTAGTGGCCATAAGGGCACAAGTGATGCTGAACGTTCGGGACGCCCTGTGGAGGTTACCACTCTAGAAATCATTGATAAAATCCATAATATGGTAATGGATGACAGAAGGGTTGAGGTGCGTGAGACGGCTAGTTCTGTGGGCATCTGGAATGAACGGGTACATAATATTTTGCGTGAACATTTGGACATGAGAAAGCTATCCACAAAATGCGTTCCGCGATTGCTCACGCTTCACCTAAAACGGAATCGTGTGAAGTGTTGCCAGGATGGTTTGCAGCTGTTCAGAAGAATCCGCAGGACTTTGAGCGTCGTTTCGTCACTGTGGATGAAACATGGGTACATTACTATACTCCTGAGACCAAACAATAATTTAAATAATAGGTTATCAAGGGAGAATCTGCACCCAAAAAGGCGAAGACCATTCCTTCCGGCAGAAAGGTTATGACGACTGTCTTTTAGGATTCGCAAGGGATAATCCTCATCGACTATCTGGAAAAGGGTAAAACTATTACATGTGAATATTATTCATTATTATAGGATCGTCCTTTTCCATCATGACAATGCACCAGCACAAACCTAAGGAGTTCTGGTGGCAAAATTAATGGAAATAGGATTCCAGCTCGTTTCCCATACCCCCCTATTCTCCAGACTTGACTCCCTCGAACTACTATTTGTTCCCCAATTTGAAGAAATGGTTGGCGAGATAAAGATTTTAATCAAACAAGGAGGTGATTCCAGCAAGTATTAGCTATATTGAAGACGTTGGACGAAGTGTTTGTCTAAAAGGAGACTATGATGAAAAATAACAAAGGTTTACCACAAACACGTAAGTAGTTTTTATTTTTGCACAGACTTTTCAAACGCCCCTCGTATATTCATGGTACTTAAGAGCTAACAAGATGGATGTATACAAAGCGAAAGCTGAAGGACAAAGGACGATACTAAACAATAAGGCATCTCCTAGCCGATCGCAGTAAAAAAGGTGAAGGCTTCTCTGTTCTTCACTGTCGTAGAAAGTATTACATGTACTTATTAACATTTGTGGACTTTGTGGTACACAAATATTTCATTAATATAAAGAAAGAAAACTTGTCTTGGTGTCTTACATTTTCCTGCGATTTATTTGACTTCGATACTGTCTGTTACATCGGTAATCATTCAAGTCGTGTACAACAAGGTTAAGTCAGTTCAGGGATGTGTCTGTGGGAATTGACGCAGCCACTGCTGGCGTGACGTCGTAGTAGGCTTGTATGATGCCAATCGGAGGGTGACAACCGGCTGGGAGTGAGCTCTGGTTGTGCAGTTTGCAGCAGAGGTGGGCATCGAAGCGCGGCCCGTCCATGAGTGAAGCCATCACAGCCGTGCGAGCCTTGCCTAGCGCAGCCGGTTCAGCAGGGGCAGTCGCATGGAGGTCCGACGGGCCGCACTGTGCAGAGTCATGCGGCGGCACTAGGCTACAGCAGTCTCGTGCCGAGCGAGCGAGCGAGTCCCTGACGTCACCCCAAGGGCCGAGCAGTGCTGTTGCGAAACAACTTGTATGCCACGGGATAAGCATAGTCGCGTATGGAGACACAGCCCACGGGCTGTGGCCTCACTGCTCCGCACTGAGCGAGGCTGTGACGTGTGCAAGCGGTGGCCTGCTAGGGGCTACGTGCTGTTGGTAGCACTGACCGCTGCTGTGAGATACGGGCTGCGAGCGGCGAGTAGAGTAGAGCTTAGTTCAAATGTTCAAATGTGTGTGAAATCTTATGGGACTTAAATGCTAAGGTCATCAGACCAAACACAATTTCATTCGATGCAGATTCCCACATTGTGCTCCAGGAAAAGGGGTGGCACCGCCGTAACGACGACACAGCACAGAGGCGTTGTTAGACCAGTTACTACACGTCCAATCAACAGACTTCTTCTGATCTACATGGTTGGATGCTGCGACGTGCGAAGCAAGAACGTTCTGTCCCAACATAAATTACCATTACTTTCAGTCAAAGGTGTCTCAGTCTGGTAGCTACTATTTACCAGAAGATATGGCCTCCACTACCTGTGGGCCCCTGCTGCTGGTTTTAAGATCAGTTGTGTGGGCTTAGCATCTTCCAGCAACTGGGCCAACTACCAGGTGCAACCAGCCTTCCGCTATAGGGGGCAGTCGTTTGCGACCATGGCCACCTGTTGCGTCAGTTTCTTAAAACCTGCTGTCTTCAGCACACACTATGGAGGACGTTGCACCACAGAATGTTCTAGTTTGTTCTTCAGTAAAATGTATGACTAACAGTGAAGTTTTTATGAACAGCCATGGATCATCATCACGACAACAATCCAGCACCTCAACTCAGACCTCCACGTGTAGAGGTCATCCATCCCAAACCTCTACATTCTGATGTCAGAAGTGTGTGTCACCTGTATATTTCAGTGAAAGACGAACCTTACCAGTCAACCTATGTGGAGACGATGCCTCCAAGTTTCCTCATGGTTGCAGTTTCTTCGACACACAGCATAATGCACAGTGGGTGAGAGCACTGAGTGTTTTATTTTTTTCCCTGCGAGTATCACGTCGCGTCAGTGCACCATTTAGCAGCTTTTCAGCTCTGTTTTCATGTGTGACATGTGTCAAGTAAACTCAGACTGTGTTCTGAGGATGTGTAAATACGAACGCTATTTTTGCCTATCATCAATGAGGGTGGCTCATTGTCTGGAAGTGTATAAGGTGTTAACCATGCATGGCTTCTTAGGAGGAGAATTTGATTTTTGTCGAGGAGTCGCAGATTTGTGGTAGTTTTCGCCGTTTTTAATGGGCAATGTATTTCATTTGGAGCAATAAATGTGGCTCACTACGTTTAAGCACGTAAAGTTGTAGTCATGAGTAACCGCACAAGTGGAGAACTTAAGTAACAGTAAGTGTTAGGATAGAATTAGCTTCAGTATCCTTGTCGTCGTACTGTTTTGTTCTCCTCGTTTGTTGTTTGCATGATTGGTGGAGGGATTCCCTGGCGGAGAAGTCTCGAATTTCTGCAGCCTGGACCAGATGTGGAGGGAAGTGCATGTGCCGATGATTTTGGTGTGTTCCAGAGTGAAACTGCCGACTGTAATTTTGTTCTAGGTACTTAGGAGGTGACGAAGAAAGCTGTCAATAAGGCTGATTGTATTGCAGATGTTTTGGGTACTGGAATGCGGGTGTAGAATTGAATGTGTACAATGGAATACACTAATTGCGAAAATAAAATTTTTGCCCTGTCCGACCACCCCTTTCTGTATTACAGATGTTATACAACGATGTGCAATGGACATAAAGAAATACAAATGAATTTCCTGACTAATATTATTGATCAACTGCCCAAATGTGCCCCTTTTTATGGCTACACGTCCTAGTATATATAACGCGAGGTGACTGACATCATCTACGTCCCAAACAATAGAAGACTCTAGTTTCAAAGATGATCTACGGTGGTGTGCAGCCTCAGTGGAAATGAAATTTCCAAGATCACTGCTGTTTAGGTTTATAGACCTAATATGCCGAAGCAATGACCAATATCACCGTATCCACTGCGTCCGGTGCGTCGGACTGATGCTTCTCGTGCACGTCTGCGACTGTGGAAGATCTCCAGCCACAAAACAAAAAAAACTCATTAAACACTAGGGCGGCAGAAGGCGGACCTCTGTCTAGTACAATCTAACACTATCTTTTTGTCTCTGTATTCTACAGACAAGAAACGCGAACTCCCACCCACAAGAACGGAATTCAGATAACGTCTCAATGTGAGTATTGACAGGAGAAGTGCTCTCAATCACTGAGCGCTGTGTACTCAACGACGATTCCCTACCCAGAGGCGAAGTCCAGAATCGCATAAGTTAGCAACACATTCGGATACCTAAAGCAACTTCGCAGGGCTTTGTGGCATTATATCGTGGAAATTATGCCTTAGTGATTTTGCCCGCATTTGTCCTATCATGATAAACGAATCTTGCAACTGTATTTCTGTGGTGACGGCTTCCCCTACCCTGAACATTATCCCCCTGGGTTCCACAAGTCGTCATCAAAAGTTAGTTTCGGCATGTAGCTTGGTGAGCAAGTCTAGTCCTGGGATGACGCAGCAGCCTTCGCCTGCATCACGCACTACACTGCAAGTGTGTCAGTTTGTCAATCTCCTGATACACTGGCAGAAGCCTGGTTGAACCGATCATAAACCTTACAAACACATTTCCTCTTTCTTTTTCTCCCACCTTCCGAGGAGGCAGTGCCGTTACATTTGGTGCCGAATCTTCGGCCTTCGGAAACACTAAATGCGTCTGTACCATTCAGTACCCAAAACATCTGCAGTACAATCAACCTTATTGATAGCTTTCTGTGTCACGCCCTAAGTATCTACAGCAAAATTACTGTCAACAGTTGCACTCTGCAAGACACAAAAATCATCGGCGCATGCACTTCCCTCCACATCTGATCCAGGCTGCAGAAATTCGCAACCACTCCGCCAGGCTATACCTCACTAATAATGCCAACAACAAACGAGGAGAACAAAATACTATGACGACAAGGACACTTAATCTAATTCTATCCAAACGCTTACTGTAACTTAACTTCTCCACTTGAGCGGCTTCTCATGACTACTACTTTACGTGCTTAAACGTAGTGAGTCACATTTATTGTTCAAAGTGAAATACATCGGACATTTAAAACGGCGAAATCTACCACAAAACTCCGACATCCGAACAAATATCACCTTCCCCTCCTAAGAATCTATGCATGGTTAACACCTCATACACTTCCATACAATGAGCCACACTCATTGATGATAGGCAAAAATAGCGTTCATATTTTCACATCCTCAGAACACAGTTTGAGTTTACATGACACATGTCACACATGGAAAGAGAACTGAAAAGCTACTTATACGTGTACTGACTCGACGTGACACTCGCAAGGGAAGAAATAGAAAAGTCAGTGCACTCACCCAGTGCACATTTGTAATGTATAAAGGGGTTTTAATCTACCATAAATGTATAAACAGAAACGAGATTAATATTTAGTAGTTACTAGCTCCCTTAATCATTTATTTATTTTCATGTTGTTATTTATATGTTAAAGAGCAAGAAGTAGGAAATAATATCACCGTTAAAAGACCCTAAGATCTGCTTGAGGGGGTAGTCAGAGAAGGCCAAATCTTTATTTTCGCGGTCACTATCTTCCATTGTGCACATTTAATTTTACAACCGCCTGGATCAGCATCTTGGAAACCATACAAATACCTGCCAGTAATACTTCCTATCGTTTAAATTTCTATTCGATGTTACGAAATCCCTCTTTCTCATTAATACTTTTCTTGCTATAGTCAGTCTTCATTTTATATCGTGTTGTGCGTAAATGACAACGAAAATGAAAGAAATAAGTATATCTTTATGTTGGTCATATATTACGCCACACCTTGTTATTGTTGTTGTTGTTGTTGAGGTGGTCTTCACTCCTGAGACTGGTTTGATGCAGCTCTCCATTCTACTCTACACTGTGCAAGCTTCTTCATCTCCCAGTACCTACTGCAACCTACATCCTTCTGAATCTGTTAATTTATTCATCTCTTGGTCTCCCTCTACGAATTTTACCCTCGACTCTGCCCTCCAATACTAAATTGGTGATCCCTTGATGCCTCAGAACATGTCCTACCAAACGGTTCCTTCTTCTTGTCAAGTTGCGCCACAAACGTCTCTTCTCCCCAGTCCTATTCAATACCTCCTCATTAGTTATATGATGTACCCAACTAATCTTCAGCATTCTTCTGTTGCACCACATTTCGAAAGCTTCTTTTCTCTTCTTGTTCAAATTATTTATCGTCCATGTTTCACTTCCATACATGGCTACACTCCATACAAATAATTTCAGAAACGACTTCCTGACACTTAAATCTATAATCGATGTTAACAAATTTCTCTTCTTCAGAAACGCCTTCCTTGCCATTGCCAGTCTACATTTTATATACTCTCTGCTTCGACCATCATCAGTTATTTTGCTCCCCTAATAGCAAAACAACTTTACTACTTTAAATGTCTGATTTCCTAATCTAATTCCCTCAGCATCACCCGATTTTATTCGACTACATTCCATTATCCTCGTCTTGCTTTTCTTGATGTTCACCTTATATCCTCCTTTCAAGACACTATCCATTCCGTTCAACTGCCCTTCGAAGTCCTTTGCTGTCTCCGACAGAATTACGTCATCGGCAAACCATGGATTTTAGTACCTACTCCGAATTTTTATTTTGTTTCCATTACTGCTTGCTCAATATACAGATTGAATAACATTGGGGAGAGGCAACAACCCTGTCTCACTCCCTTCCCAACCACTGCTTCCCTTTCATATCCCTCGACTCTTATAACTGCCATCTGGTATCTATACAAATTGTAAATAGTCTTTCGCTCTCTGTATTTTTCCCCTGCCGCCTTCAGAATATGAAAGTGAGTATTCCAGTCAACATTGTCAATAGCTTTCTGTAAGTTTACAAATGCTAGAAACGTAGGTTTGCCTCTCCTTAATCTAGCTTCTAAGTCGTAGGGTCAGTATTGCCTCACGTGTTCCAATATTTCTACGGAATCCAAACTGATCTTCCCCGAGGTCGGCTTCTATCAGTTTTTCCAATCGTCTGTAAAGAATTCGCCTTAGCATTTTGCATCCGTGATTTATTAAACTGATTTCTCAGTTATTTTCACATCTGTCAGCACCTGCTTTTTTGGGATTGGAATTATATTCTTTCTGAAGTCTGTGGGTATTTCGCCTGTCTCATACATCTTGCTCACCAGATGGTTGAGTTTTCTCAGGATTGGCTCTCCCAAGACCGTCAGTAGTTCTAATGGAATGTTGTCTACTACTGGGGCCTTGTTTCGACTCAGGTGTTTCAGTGCTGTGTCAAACTCTTCACGCACTATCGTATCTCCCATTTCATCTTCATCTTCATCCTCTTCCATTTCCATAATATTGTCCTCTAGTACTTCGCCCTTGTATAGACCCTCTATATACTCCTTCCACCGTTCTGCTTTCCCTTCTTTGCTTAGAACTGGGTTTCCATCTGAGCTCTTGATATTCTTTTCTGCAAACGTCTCTTTAATTGTCCTGTAGGCGGTATCTATCTTACCCGCAGTGAGATAAGCCGTTACATCCTTGCATTTGTCCTCTAGCGATCCCTGCTTAGCCATTTTGCACTTCCTGTCGATCTCATTTTTGCGACGTTTGTATTCCTTTTTGCGTGCTTCATTTACTGCATTTTTATATTTTCTCCTTTCATCAATTAAATTCAATATTTCTTCTGTTACCCAAGGATTTCTACTAGCCCTCGTCTTTTTACCTACTTGATCCTCTGCTGCCTTCACTACATCATCTCTCATAGCTACCCATTCTTCTTCTACTGTATTTCTTTCCCCAATTCCTGTCAATTGCTCCCTTATGCTCTCCCTGAAACTCTGTACACCCTCTGGTTTAGTCAGTTTATCTAGGTCTCATCTCCTTAAATTCCCGCCTTTTTGCAGTTTCTTCAGTTTTAATCTACAGTTCATAACCAACAGATCGTGGTCAGAGTCCAATCTGCCACTGGAAATTTCTTACAATTTAAAACCTGGTACCTAAATCTCTGTCTTACCGTTATATAATCTATCTGAAACCTGTCAGTATGTCCAGGCTTCTTCCATGTATCCCCTCTTTGTAGTACACGATATTTAAAATCCCTTGGTACTGCTGGGTTTAATTCGAATACGTTCCATTGCCTTTTATTTAGTTCCATTGTCTTTCATTTAGTTCCATTGGGAGTTAACTTATAATTCTATTACAGGGCACTATCTACTCCATTCCACTGTTATTCCAAGTTGTTTGCTGTCTCTGGCAGAATTCCAGTGTCAACGGTAAACTTCAAAATGTTTATTGCTCCTCCCTGATATTTACTTCTGTTTACAAATTTATCTTTGTATGCTCAACTGCTTGTTTGGTGTAGATGTTGAATAACATCCAGTGTAGGCTACCCGAATGTCTCACTCCCATCTTCAAATTGCACAACTAGAAATCCAACGGATGGAGTAGCAGAATTTTTGTTTCAACAACATTAGTTCTTTGATGGGGTGGGGCTCTGAAATACATGTCCAGTCTCATTACTACTCTCTTCTTTTCCGGAGGACGCCAAAATTCATATTTCAGTACATATATGGCAAAAATTCAAACTTTAATTTAGGACAAAATGGATTCCCAAGGACTCACATGTTACTACTTGTGGAGGAACATGTAGGAATGAACGTCTTTCGTATTTCACAACATTAAATGTTGTAAGTTCCAGAAGAGCAGAGTACATTGAGATAACTATTTCTAGATCGAAATGTAAGCCACTTCCGTTCGAACCCACTAGCGAGAACAAAGAGAAAAGACGGCTGGAGAGGCAGTAAAGGGAAATGTCGTCAGAGTGTATTCTGGGATTGGAGAAGTATGAGGAAGGACAAGTATTGTATCCTTTTCATAACTTCACGCCTCTTATCTTCAGATATCATTTTTAAATGACGAATGGTGGCCAGGGGAAAGTTGCTCCCTCACAGCATCTCTGGACAAATAGCTTTACATCTAAGAATAGTTTGAGGCGTTTATGTAAAAGTCCGATTTCAGAACCATTCTGTCCTGGGGGGCCTGACTCAAATGGTTTAACATTCACATTTTCCATGTCAACAGAAGGTGCAGTGTAGGTTATTTCGCCAGTTCTAATTGCTTAGACACCGGATTGAAGAGCTAATGTAACGGGTATCAGTTTGAACCTGCTAACTGTATTCAAGAATATGTCTCCCTCTACAATTTTAACACCCCCCCCCCCCCTCCCGCCGCAATACCCACATTATCACACTTCTTTCCATTACCAAACTGTCAAGTCCTTGATACCTCAGGATATGCTCAATGAAACGAAGTTGTGCCATAAATTTCTTGTTTCCGCAGTTCGACTCAGTTATTCGATCTGCAGTGCCACCAATATTTTTCGGCGATCCTGAGTAGAATTGTGATGTTGTCATGGATGTTGCAAAAGATCTTGGGAGTGTGCCAGCTCGGAGCTGACCAAACATCATTTCGTCCGATGCAGCAATGCCGCTGGTAGTTTCCTACATTGTACTCCAGAAAAGGGGCTGGCACCGCCATAAAGACGACACAGCGGAAAGGCGTTGGTAGGACAGTTACTACACATCCAATCAACAGACTTCTTATGGTCTATATGCTTACAAACTGTGATTTTCAAAGCAAGAACAATCTGTCCCAACATAAATCACCGTTATTTCCAGTCAAAGTTGTCTCAGTCTGGTAGCCACTATTTAAGAGGAGAGGTGTTGCCGCTTCACGAGGCGACATGAGGCTACAAGCAGCTACCATGGGATTTGGCCTCCACTAACTGTGGGGACATGCTGCTGGTTTTAAGATAAGTGCAGAGAGCTTAGCATCTTTCTGCCAGTGGCCCAACTACCTGGTGCAACCAGCCTTCAGTCATAGAAGGAAGTCGTTTGAGACCACACAATGTTCTAGTTTGTTCTTCAGTAAAATGTACGACTAATGGTGAAGTTCTTATGACCAGCTATCGATCATCATCCCAACAATAATCCACCACCTCAACTCAGACCTCCACGTGTAGAGGCCATTGATCCTGGACCTCCACATTTTCAGTGACAGGGGTACCTTACCAGCCACCCTCCCCGGAGACGATGACTCTCGACTACCTCAGCGTTACAGTTTCATCAACACACAGCGTCAGTGTGTAGTGAGTAAGTGCACTGACTGCTCTATTTTTCTCCCTGTGAGTATCACATCCAGTAAGTGCACCTTTTAGCAGCTTCCCAGTTCTGTTTTCATGTGTGACATGTGTCAAGTAAACTCAGACTGTGTTCTGAGGATGTGTAAATATGAACGTTATTTTTGCGTATCATCAATGAGTGTTGCTCATTGTATGGAAGTGTATAAGGTGTTAACCATGCATAGATTCTTAGGAGGGGAAGGTGATATTTGTTCGGATGTCGGAGTTTTGTGGTAGATTTCGCCGTTTTTAATGTCCGATGTATTTCACTTTGAGCAATAAATGTGGCTCACTACGTTTAAGCACGTGAAGTAGTAGTCATGAGTAGCCGCTCAAGTGGAGAAGTTAAGTAACAGTAAGTGTTGGGATAGAATTAGATAAAGTATCCTTGTCGTCATACTGATTTGTTCTCCTCGTTTGTTGTTTGCATGACTGGCGGCGGGATTCTCTGGCTCAGAAGTTGCGAATTTCTGTTTCCTGAACCAGATGTGGAGGGAAGTGCATGTGCCGATGATTTTAGTATCTTGCAGAGTGCAACTGCCAACTGTAATTTTGTTGTAGATACTTAGGAGGAGACGAAGAAAGCTATCAATAAGGCGTATTATATTGAAGATGTTTTGGGTACTGAAATGCGGCCAGCCGTGGTGGCTGTGCGGTTCTAGGCGCTCCAGTCCGGAGCCGCGCTGCTGCTACGGTCGCAGGTTCGAATCCTGCTTCGGGCATGGGTGTATGTGATGTCCTTAGGTTAGTTAGGCTTAAGTAGTTCTTAGTTCTAGGGACTGATGACCACATCAGTTGAGTCCCGTAGTGCTCAGAGCCATTTGAACCATTTTGAACTGAAATGCGGGTGTAGAAATGAATGTGCGCAACGGAAAATACTGAAAGCGAAAATAAAAATCTTCCCTGTCTGACTACCCCGCGAAGCAGATCTTAGGATCTCTTAACGGTGATGTTGTTTCCTCCTTCTTGCTCTTTAACATATAAATAACAACATAAAAATAAATCAATGATTAAGGGAGCTAGTAACTACTAAATGTTAATCTCGTTTCTGATTATACATTTATTGTAGATTAAAACCCCTTTATATATTACAAATCTTTACATGTCGATGGACATAAAGAGATACAAACTTCAGCCAAAAAATAAAAAACTCATTAAACATTAGGACGACAGAGGGTGGTCCTCTGACTAGCATAATCTAATACTATCTTCTGCTCTCTGTATTCTACAGACAAGAAATGCGAACTTCCACCCACAAGGACGGAATTCAGATAATGACTCAACATGAGCATAGACAGGAGAAGTGCTCTCAATCACTGAACGCTGCGTACTCAACGACGATTCCCTACTCGGAGACGAAGTCTAGAATCCTATAAGTTAGCAACACCTTCGGTCATCTAAAGCGCTTTCCCAGTGCCTTTTGCCCTATAACATACCAATTAAGCATTAGTGATTTTGCCCGCATTTGTCCTATCATGATAAACGAACCCTGCGACAGTATTTCACTGGTGACAGCTTCCGCCACCTTGAACATTATCCCCCTGGGTTCCACCGCTCGTCATCGAAAGTCAGTTTCGGCAAGATGCTTGATGAAAAAGTCTAGTCCTGGGATTGGACGGCAGAGTTCGCCTGCATCACTCAGTACACTGCGAGTGTTGTCACTTTTGTAAATCTCCTGATCCACTGGCACAAGCCTTGTCGGCCCTATCATAAACCTTACAAACACATTTCCTGTTGTTCTCCTCCTACATTCTGAGGAAGCAGTGCCGTCAAATATGGTGCTGAATCTGCGGCCTTCGGAAACACTAAGTGCGTCTGTACCATTTCAGTATCCACCTGCAATATAATCAGCCTTATTGATAGCTTTCTGCGTCACCTCTCAAATATGTACAACAAAATTACTGTCGTCATTTGCACTTTGCATGACACAAAGATCATCGGCCCATGCACTTCCCTCCACAGCTGGTCCAGGCTTCAGAAATTCGCAACCTCTCCGCCTGGGTATACCTCACTAATTATGCAAGCAACAAACGAGGAGAACAAAACAGTACGACGACAAGGACACATAATCTAATTCTACCCTAACGCTTACTGTTACTTAATTTCTTCACCTGAGCAGCTAGTCATCTTTAAATGTAGTGAGCCACACTTATTGCTCAAAATGAAATACATTGCCCATTAAATACTACCACAAAACTCCGACTTCTTGACAAAACTCATCTTCCCCTCCTAAGAAGTTACGCATGCTTAACTCCTTATACACTTCCAGACAATGAGCCAAAATCATTGACAAAAGGATAAAATAAAGCTCATACCTACACATCCTCAGAACACAGTCTGAGTTTACTTGACACATGTCACACATGGAAACAGAACCGAAAAGATGCTAGAGGTGCAGTTACTCGGCGTGATACTCGCAGGAGAAAAAAAAATAGAACAGACAGTACACTCACCTACAGCACACTGATGCTGTCTGTCGAAGAAACTGGAACTCTGAGGTAGTGGAGAGTTATCGTCTTCAGGGAGGATGACTGGTAAGGTTCCCCTGTCACTGAAATTTAGACGTGACACACACTTCTGACATCATAATGTGGAGGTCCAGGATGGATGACCTGTACACGTGGAGGTCTGAGTTGAGGTGGTGGATTGTTGTCGGGATGATGATCCGTGGCTGCTCATAAAAACTTCACTGTTAGTCATACATTTTACTGAAGAACAAACTAGTACATTCTGTCGTGCAACGTCCTCCATAGTGCGTGCTGAAGACAGCGGCTGTTAAGGAACTGATGCAATAGGTGGCCATGATCTCAAACGACTGCTTTCTAATGCGGAAAGCTGGTGGCACCTGGTAGTTGGACCACAGGCTGGAAGATGCTAAACTCACAGCACAGACCTTAAAACCAGCAGCAGGGGCCCACAGTTAGTGGAGGCCAAATCTCCTGGTGGCTGCTTGTAGCCTCATGTTGCCTCGTGAAGCGGCATACACATCTCCTTTTAAATAGTAACTACGAGACTGAGATACCTTTGACTGAAAATAACGGTAATTTAAGTTAGGACAGACCGTTCTTGCTTTGCAAATCATAGCTTGTAACCATGCTGCGTGGTTGTTATGGTCTCTCCTTTAGCACCATGTGGGAATCTGCCAGTGGCATTGCTGCATCTGACGTAATGGTGTTTGGTCGGGTCTGAGCTGGTCCACTCCACAGATTTTTTTGCAACAGCGATGGCAACTTCGCAATTTTACTCAGTAGCGCCGAAAAGTAGTGGTGTCACTGCAGATCGAATAACCGATTAGAAGATACTCAGTCTAACTTGGGAAGACAAGAAATTTGTGGCACAATTTCGATTAATTTGGCATATCCTTATTGATCAAGGACTCGTCGGTTTGGTATATCATTTAATTGAGGACAGGAGAAAATACAAAAACCAGGCATGAACCAGGCAAAAAAGAATACATACGTCTAATGAATGAGATCGGCGGGAAGTGCAAAATGACTAAGCAGGGATGGCTAGAGGACAAATGTAGGGATGTAGAGGCGCATATCACTAGGGGTAAGTTAGATACTGCCTACTGGAAAATGAAAGAGATCTTTGGAAAGAAGAGAACGACTTGCAAGAATATCAAAAGCTCAGATGGAATTCCTGTAATAAGCAAAGAAGGGAAAGCAGAAACGTGGAAGGAGTATGTAGAGGGTCTTTACAAGGGCGATGTTCTTGAGGACAATATTATAGAAATGGAAGAGAATGTACATGAAGATGAAATAGGAGATATGATACTGCGTGAAGAGTTTAACAGAGCACTGACAGACCTAAGTCGAAACAAGGACCCAGGAGTAGAAAGCATCCCATTAGAACTAATGGCAGCGTTGGGACTGCCCGGCTTAACAAAACTCTACCACCTAGTGAGCAAGATGTATGAGACAGGCGAAATACCCTCAGACTTCAAGAAGAATATAATAATTCCAACCCCAAAGATAGCAGGTGTTGGCAGATGTGAAAATTACCGAACTATTAGTTTAATAAACCACGGCTGCAAAATACTAACACGAATTCATTACAGACGAATGGGTGAACTGTTTGTTAGAAGCAGACCTCGGGGAAGTTCAGTTTGGATTCCGTAGAAATGTTGCAACACGTGAGACAATACTGACCCTACGAATTATCTTAGAATAAAGATTAAGTAAAGGCAAATCTACGTTTCTAGCATTAGTAGACTTAGAGAAAGCTTTTGACAATGTTGACTGGTATACTGTCTTTCAAATTCTAAAGGTGATAGGGGAAAAATACAGGGAGCGAATTGCTATTTAAAATTTGTACAGAAAGCAGATAGCAGTTATAAGAGTCGAGGGGCATGAAAGAGAAGCAGTGGTTGGGAAGGGAGTGAGACAGGTTTGTAGCCTACCCCCGATGTTATTTAATCTGTAAATCGAGCAAGCAGTAAAGGAAACAAAGAAAAATTCGGAGCAGGAATTAAAATCCATGGAGAAGAAATAAAATCTTTGAGGTTCGCCGATGACTTTGTAATTCTGTCAGAGACAGCAAAGGACCTGGAAGAGCAGCTGAACGGAAAGGACAGTGCCTAGAATGGAAGATATAAGATGAACATCAAAGGAAGCAAAACGAGGATAATGCAATGTAGTCGAATTCAATCGGGTGATGCTGCGGAATTAGATTAGGAAATGAGATGCTTAAAGTAGTAAATGACATTGCTATTTGGGGAGCAAAATAACTGATGATGGTCAAAGTAAAGAGGATATAAAATGTAGACTGGCAATGGCAAGGGAAGCGTTTCTGAAGAAGAGAAATTTATTAACATCGAGTATAGATTTAAGTGTCAGGAAGTCGTTTCTGAAAGTATTTGTATGGAGGGTAGTCGTGTATGGAAGCGAAACGTGGACGATAAATAGTTTAGAGAAGAAGAGAATAGAAGCTTTCTAAATGTGGTGCTACAAAAGAATTCCGAAGATTAGATGGGCAGATCACATTACTAATGAGGAGGTACAGAATAGAATTGAAGAGAAGAGAAATTTGTCGCACAACGTGACTAGAAGAAGGGATCGGTTGGTAGGGCATATTCTGAGGAATCAAGGTATCTCCAATTTGGTATTCGAGGGCAGCATGTAGGGTAAAAATCGTAGAGGGAGACAAAGAGGTGAATACACTAAACAGATTTAGAAGGATGTAGGTTGCAGTAGGTACTGGGAGATGAGGAAGCTTGCACAGGATAGAGTAGCATGGAGCACTGCAGCTAACCAGGCTCTGGACTGAAGAGCACAACAACGACAACAAGAGCTAACAAGATAGGTGCATACATAGCGAAAGCTGAAGAACAAAGGACGATACGAAACAGGAAGACATCTCCTAGCTGATCGCAGAAAAAATGTGAAGGCTTCTCCATTCTTCAATATCGTAGGAAGTATTACATGTACTTATTAACATTTGTGAGCTTTCTGGTATGCACATATTTCATAAACACAAAGAAAGAAAAATTTTCTTGGTGTCTTAATTTTTCCTACGACACATTTGACTACGATACTGGCTGTTACACGAGGAGTCACTCAAATAGTCAGTACAACAAAATTACAAGATTGGTATATACACTCCCGGAAATTGAAATAAGAACACCGTGAATTCATTGTCCCAGGAAGGGGAAACTTTATTGACACAATCCTGGGGTCAGATACATCACATGATCACACTGACAGAACCACAGGCACATAGACACAGGCAACAGAGCATGCACAATGTCGGCACTAGTACAGTGTATATCCACCTTTCGCAGCAATGCAGGCTGCTATTCTCCCATGGAGACGATCGTAGAGATGCTGGATGTAGTCCTGTGGAACAGCTTGCCATGCCATTTCCACCTGGCGCCTCAGTTGGACCAGCGTTCGTGCTGGACGTGCAGACTGCGTGAGACGACGCTTCATCCAGTCCCAAACATGCTCAATGGGGGACAGATCCAGAGATCTTGCTGGCCAGGGTAGTTGACTTACACCTTCTAGAGCACGTTGGGTGGCACGGGATACACGCGGACGTGCATTGTCCTGTTGGAACAGCAAGTTCCCTTGCCGGTCTAGGAATGGTAGAACGATGGGTTCGATGACGGTTTGGATGTACCGTGCACTATTCAGTGTCCCCTCGACGATCACCAGTGGTGTACGGCCAGTGTAGGAGATCGCTCCCCACACCATGATGCCGGGTGTTGGCCCTGTGTGCCTCGGTCGTATGCAGTCCTGATTGTGGCGCTCACCTGCACGGCGCCAAACACGCATACGACCATCATTGGCACCAAGGCAGAAGCGACTCTCATCGCTGAAGACGACACGTCTCCATTCGTCCCTCCATTCACGCCTGTCGCGACACCACTGGAGGCGGGCTGCACGATGCTGGGGCGTGAGCGGAAGACGGCCTAACGGTGTGCGGGACCGTAGCCCAGCTTCATGGAGACGGTTGCGAATGGTCCTCGCCGATACCCCAGGAGCAACAGTGTCCCTAATTTGCTGGGAAGTGGCGGTGCGGTCCCCTACGGCACTGCGTAGGATCCTACGGTCTTGGCGTGCATCCGTGCGTCGCTGCGGTCCGGTCCCAGGTCGACGGGCACGTGCACCTTCCGCCGACCACTGGCGACAACATCGATGTACTGTGGAGACCTCACGCCCCACGTGTTGAGCAATTCGGCGGTACGTCCACCCGGCCTCCCGCATGCCCACTATACGCCCTCGCTCAAAGTCCGTCAACTGCACATACGGGTCACGTCCACGCTGTCGCGGCATGCTACCAGTGTTTAAGACTGCGATGGAGCTCCGTATGCCACGGCAAACTGGCTGACACTGACGGCGGCGGTGCACAAATGCTGCGCTGTGGAGTGCTGTGGAGTGTGTGAGAGAGAGGAGCCGCGAGCACTAGTATTACTAGGCTCGCGGCGGGCAAAAATCAAGTTGCCGATTGCGCAACTGCAGGTGATAAGGCGCTTATCATTGGGCGCCCAGACGTCCACATCCGCTGCGTGCGCCAGGACTGATGCTATATAAGGAGCACACTGTCCTGTCTAGCGCATTCACTCTTGTGTGAGTGAATAGCCACTGAGGCACTGCTTCTTACAATGGTTCGTAGACGTTGTTATCGTCGTCGCCGACGATTGCTTGTCTACAAGACACTTGTAAATGTGGACGGCACTCTTGGTGCTTCCGCATCTTCCTCGAAGGCAAAAAAGAACGAAGTACGCGGAGTAGCTAAAACTGCTCAATTTGTTCTTTTAAACGGGCCTACATTGTTTTGTGGTGCGAGGTTTAATTTTTCTCTAATGAAAACTTCATCTTCTTCGAGTTTGGGTAATGGATGGATAACTGTTGCTTTCGTTGCCTGTAACAGTGCAGGGAGGCCTGGTTTGGAATCCTTTGAAACCCGTGAAATTTTGGCCTACCGTACTATACCTATATCAGAGATTATTATCTCTGGTGAGGGTTCCTACATTATGCCACATGGGAGTTTGTCTTTGACTTGTCGTAGACGTCTTAAGATAAACTCTGATTCTAATCTTCACTTATGGGTTAAGGCCAGTGGGTCACCTTCTTTGGAAGATTGTCGCATTGTGGGCGCCATTCGACGGCCAACACCGCGGTTCCTGGTGTGTCCGCTGTGCCGTGCGTGTGATCATTGCTTGTACAGCCCAATCGCAGTGTCCGGAGCAAGTATGGTGGGTCTGACACACCGGTGTCAATGTGTTCTTTTTTCCAATTCCAGGAGTGTACAAGAAAAAACAATACACAATTTGACATGTTTTAAGTAAACGGTTCGACAAATCATTTACATTGGCATGGGAGAAATTTGTAAAAGATACACCAACTAGTGAGGTATCAATGTTATGAGGATAAGAGGTTAAGTCATTTCAGTGACGTGTATGCCCGTGGGAATTGATGCAGCCACTGCTGGAGTGACTTCGCAGTTGCTTGTATAATGTCAGTCGGTCAGTGACGACTGGCTGAGTGCGAGCTCTGGTTGTGCACTTCGCAACAGACGTGGGCATCGAGGTGATGCCCGTCCAGGACTGTAGCCATGTCAGCCGTGCGAGACTTACCTCGCGCTACCGGTTCAGCCGGGGCACCCGTATTGAGGTCCGACGCGCTGCACGGTGCAGAGTCATGCTCCCGCACTGGACTACAGCAGTCTCGGGCCGAGCAGTGGTGTTGCGAAACCATCTGTATCCCAGCAGAGTTCCGCATAGAAAAGCAGCCCACAGGCCGCGGCCTCGCTGCTTCACACTGAGCAAACCCGTGACATCACTACACCAGTGCCGTGCGCAAATAGTGCTGTGGTGCGGCCTACGGGCTGTTGGTAGCGAGTTACGGGCGACGAGCGGTGAGTAGAGCAGTGTTTGATGGAGTGGTGGGATTTCTACTGTTTTTTGGTCGTGCACAAAATGAGTGTGGAAAGTAAAGGTGGTTTGCAGAAGAAGGAGTGCATGTCAAGGAAAAGGAAGGTACATGAACCATCACTCCAACGCATTGGATGCAGTACATTTGTTGAGATTGATTATAAGCTGAACAGGTGTGATCACATATGTTTCACTTCCACTGAGGTTAAACACCACTGTAGATCATCTTTGAAAATAGTGTCTTCTAGAGTTTGGGACTTACATGATGCCAGTCATTTCACATTATTTAAATTAGATCGCGTGTCCATAACAAAGGGCAGATTTAGGCAGTTGATCAATAATATTAGCCAGGAGCCGGCCGTTGTGGCCATGCGGTTCTAGGCGCTTCAGTCTGGAACCGCGCGAGCACTACGGTTGCGGGTTCGAATCCTGCCTTGGGCATGGGGTGTCCTTAGGTCAGTTAGGTTTAAGTAGTTCTAAGTTCTAGCGGACTGCTGACCTCAGATGTTAAGTCCCATAGTGCTCAGAGCCATTTGAACCATCAGTCAGGAAATTCATTTGTGTCTCTTTATGGCCCTTGCACATCGGCATATAAACATTTGTAATATATTGCTAGGCATCCACATGCCTTGCTCATACTGTGACATCAAGCAGTCAGGCCTGCAAGATGAGTGGTCTGCCAAGCGAGTGGACTCATTCTTATTTATCGAGTAACATGAACTCTAGTACTCAGAATTAAGTTACAAGTTATTCTCCTGTTTGAGTATTACGCAACGGAAACGGAAACGCTCATCTGACTATTAGTAATTTACACATCTCTGACTGCTCACTACGCATTGGCAATACCACATTTTCTTTCTTATTTAACGGATTTGATCAACACGTGGTCATCGCACTGAATGTGAATGGCGCACACATTATAAATCCTGGGTATCGTGACAACATACTATTCGAAGGAAAAGGCCACCAATCTTTTTCTCTTCACTATCTTATATATTCTGATAAATTCTGTAACCTAAACACACAAATTCTATAACCTACAACAATAACACGTGAGAAATTCTGCCCAGTGGGCATGGCTTTACATTGATGATTCTCTATCCTATGGTGTCGTAATTATTTAACGCTACAGTGCACTTTCTGGATAGGATGGTGTATCTTTTGCTGTATCTCACACTTCGACTCTCACACCCATCGCCGGCCGCTGTGGTCTCGCGGTTCTAGGCGCGCAGTCCGGAACCGCGCGACTGCTAGGGTCGCAGGTTCGAATCCTGCCTCGGGCGTGGATGTGTGTCCTGTCCTTAGGTTAGTTAGGTTTACGTAGTTCTCAGTTCTAGGGGACTGATGACCACAGCTGTTAAGTCCCATAATGCTCAGAGCCATTTGACCCATCACACCCATCATCACGAAAATTTCCTCCAGACCGAGTGGTACTAAAAGGAACATGCATAACCCACTGCCTCTGAAACTATCTTGTTACTCTCCCATGCCAACCACACATACTTAAATTTAATGAAATACATCAGACATAACAACATACAATACAAAGAATAGTCGCAACGTTATAATCATATCACTTTCAGCTTTCCCACTTCAATTAGTATTTATCCCAGTTTCACAGGACACTGCCCCACTTTGTAACTTTTCTTTCCTACTATGAACTCTGGAGGATATGTGCACGTCTTCCTGTGCAATGCAAGCCAAGTGGCGTTGCTGGATAGACGGCTGACTCACCTTGCTTCTCTCTCAGAGGATTATAGTTTGAATAAAGCGTCACACGGAAACATGACACGCAAAGTAATATTAAGAACATATTCATCACACACGCGACTCCTCAACTGATACCATGGATGAGTACTTTTCATTATCCTTTGTCTCATACACAGATTGAGACTCACACAGTACTCACCACGTAGAACTACTCATCTCTAATTTCAAGTCCTGCACGCACCATTTCATAAATATTTCCAACTTATAGTACACACACTAGTAATTCAGCTTAACTTACACACTCGGAAGTATTTCATCTCACTGCTACACATGGTTTCATTGTGACCGTTGGTCACTTCCGAAGACAGGTCCTACCAACACAGGATCCAGCGCCAGAATGCCCAAAACATGGTCGTTCTTCAGGTCAACTCGCACCTCCGTCGAGGTGGGGAAGATCATGCTACCCATTGGTCAGCCACATTTCAGGCGCTCAAAGCTCAGGTAAATTTCATCTCTTTGGTTCCACCAAAGGTGACCAATGGACCGTCTCAAAGATGACCATATATTCACAATCACTATCTGCAGTTAGAAGACGACCATACATTCATTCAATTCACAGATCTCACAAAATTGGATGTAGGGATTTATTTAGTGGGAGTGCACATGTAATCAATTAAATAAATAAGTTGTCATTCTTTCCTACACTGGTATCCGGCTTCACTGTATTAATTGAAATTGAGTTATTATTAGAAAAAATATGTTGTTATGACAGGATTAACGAAGACTGTTGTACCTATTTTCAAACTCGGGCGGTACTGTACCCTTTCAGTATATAGGGCGTTTAACAAAAATGTATAAGCAGAAACAACATTTATTATTTAGCAATTACTAGTTCTGTTAATCATTCATTTATTTTTATGTTGTAATTTATATGTTAAAGAGCAAGAAGGAGGAAATAATATCACCGTTAAGAGATCCTATGATCTGCTTTAGGGGGTAGTCAGACGAGGCCAAATCTTCATTTCCGCGTTCAGTACTTTCCAGTGTGCACATTAATTTTTCTCTCGCCTGGAGCAGCAGCTTGGAAACCATATAAATACCTTCAAGAAATGCTTCCTAACACTAAAATTTATATTCGATGTTAGCAAATCCCCCTTTTTCATTAATACTTTTCTAGCTATAGTCAGTCTTCATGTTGTATCCTCTTTACTTCGGCCATCATCAGTTATTTTGCTGCCCAATAGTCGTTTTAGTGTCTCATTTCGTAATCAGATGTCCTTAAAGCTACCTAGTTTAACCCTCACAATACCAAGGGAGAGGGAAGCGGTACTTTATGCCTACCTTTTTAGAATACTGTAATCTAGTCATGTACATTATATTTTAAAATTCTCAGAACAATATATTTGTGATTTTTAATAAATTCTTCTACCAGATTCCGTAACTGTTTTAAATTTTTCAGTAAAGCTTAACGCAAAAATTTAGGTCTTGTCAGTGGATGTGAATTTTCAGTACATGTGTCATATTCATATTTTCAGGTTTGGGACACTTCTTATGCATAATTACATCTTTAAAAAGTATGTTGTGCGTAAATGACAACGTAAAATAACGAAATCCGTATTTTTTTATTTTGGTCATGTATTACACCCCTATTTGTAGTGCACATTATGGAAAATCCGTTGATACTGCTAGGTTTCAATCAAAAACGTTCCATTTCCTTTCATTTTGTTCCATAGGGGGTTATCTTATAATCCATTTTCAGGGCTCTATCTATTCCAGTCCACTGTTATTCCAAGTTCTTTGCTGTCTCTGACAGAACTGCAGTGTCACCGTTGAACTTCAAAATGTTTATTGCTTCTCCCCGATATTTAATTCTGTTTACACATTTATCCGTGCCTGCTTCACTGCTTGTTCAGTGTTGATGTTGAATAACATCGAGTGTAGGCTACACGAATGTCTCACTCCCTTCATCCCATTGCACAACTAGAAATCCAGGAAATGGAGCAGCAGAATTTATGTGCTTCAACAAGATTTATTCTTTGATGGGGTGGGGCTATGATATCCTTGTCCAGTCTCATTACTCCTCACTTCTTTTTACCGGAGGACAGCAAAATTCATATATCAGTGCATATACGGTCAAAATTCAAACTCTGACTTAGGACAACATAGATTCCCAAGGATTCACATGTTACCAGTTGTGGAGGAACATGTGGAGGGAAATGTCATTAGAGTGTTTTGTGGGATTGCGGAAGTATGAGGAAGGGAAACTATTGTATCCTTTTCATGACATTATACCTCTTATCTTCAGATATCATTTTTAAATAACGAATGGTGGCCAGAGGAAAGTTGCCACCTCACAGTATCTCTGGACAAATAGCTTTAATATACCTACAATTTGAGACATTTATGTAAATGTCCAATTTCAGAAGTTTCTCTGTCCTGGGGCGCCTGACTCGAATGCTTCAATATTGCCATCGTCCATGTCAAGAGAAGGTGCAGTGTACGTAATTTCTCCAGTTCTAATTGCTTGGACGCCGCGTTGAAGTGCTACAAAAACCATTATGTTTTAAAAGCTATAAAATAAATGATTGCGTATAAGAATTACAGTAATAGAATAGCATACATACCGTAAAAAATTCTTTCATCTGCATGGTATCAGGTCTCTTAGTTCGGGATATTTCTCCCTTCTCAGAGAGCCTTTCGCACGAAGTGTTTTTGAAGCTGTAAAATAAACGATTGCGTATAAGAATTACAGTAATCGAATAGCATACATAACGTAAAAATTTCTTTCATCAGCGTATTATCAGTTCCATTATTTTGGGCTATTTCTCCCTTCTCATAGAGCTTCTTGCACGAAGACATTCTAACATCGTCAGCTTCTTATTCCAGCGAGTATCGTAAGCCTGGCTCAGTGATCTATTAAGAGCATTAAGAAGACCACTTTTCTTTACGTAAGTGATGTGTTCTTTCGCCGCAGTCAAAAGACCATGAACGTAGGGACAATTAACGCACATATACTCGGCATCAAAATTATTTCATAGCCCTGTATTTAGAGTACGACAGGAACAATTCAATCATGAGTAATCGCGCAGTGCCACGTGAACATTGGTACCTTGATCAGTCGTGTGCTGCATTGGTTCAAATGGCTCTGAGCACTATGGGACTTAACTTCTGAGGTCATCAGTCCCCTAGAACTTGGAACTACTTAAACCTAACTAACCTAAGGACATCTCACACATCCATGTCTCAGGTGGGATTCGAACCTGGGACCGTAGCGGTAGCGTGGTTCCAGAGTGAAGCGTCCAGAACCGCTCGGCCACACTGGCCGGCAATTGCCTTATGTCTTTCAAAGTAGAATCGTGGATACCAATAGACATTAATCGTCTAAACAATTCTCTTAGAATATTAGCGACGTTTTGTGGTTCATCTGGAAACTAGGTTGTAAACAAAATGCAAAATCTGAGAGTCCAGTCAATGAAACAGGAGACAGTACACGTCAGCTAATGTTTTCTTATTGCACTGGACGTGCACATGTCCGTATTTGCTGAGTATTCACCTTCTGTTACATGAGCAATTACCTCAGGCATAATTATGTTTTAGCTCTTTCTGCCATGTACCGCGACACAGTTGTGGGGTGAGACATATTGGCGTTTGCGATGTCAACTAATCTCTGAAAAAAATCCGTAAGTCCTCACCTCTTACAGTTCCGTATGACCTTATGTCCTGTGCACACATAGCAACGCAGTTATCGACAGATAGCTCCTGAGCTGGTTTAGGAAGTCGTTTCTCGTCCACATAAGACCTTTGTTTATTAGACACGCAAGGATGGCGAGAAATGTTCGAAGTGCCACTTGACCTTTCAGCATGAGAGTAAATTGGTCTGCACAGCGAACAGCAAAGAAAATGAACGCTTTTCCTAACACCATTCACAACAGGCTTCACCAGGGTCGTAACTGAACCTTTAAAATTCGCTTCAGGCTATGTGGCTCTCAACTCACCACTCATTAGTATTTCTTTTGCTTCCCTTTATATTCACATGTGCACCTTCTTCTGCATATCACGTTTAGTTTCCGCGCTCATTTTGTGCGTTACGAAAAAATGAAGAAACCCACCACTCCACTAAACTCTGGCGGTATAAGGCGCTGCAGTCATGGACTGTGCGGCTAGTCCCGGTGGAGATTAGAGTCCTCACTCGGACAAAGGTTCTGTGTGTTTCTCCTTAGGATAATTTAGGTCAAGCAGTGTGTAAGTTTAGGGTCTGATGACCTCAGCAGTTAAGTCCCATAAGATTTCAAACACATTTGAATATTTGAACTAAACTGTGCTCTCCTACCCGCTCGCAGCCCGTAGCTAACAATTGCAGTCAGTGCTACCAACAGCCTGTAGGCCACAGCACGCCAGCGCAGTGCAGTGCAGTGCAGTGACGTCACATGCTCGCTCAGTGCAGAGCAATGAGGCCGCGGCCCGTGGACTGCGTCTCCACGCGCGACTCTGCTGAGCCCGTGGAATACAAGCTGTTTTGCAACAGCACTGCTCGGCCCTTGAGGTGACGTCAAGGACTCGCTCGGCCTGAGAGTGCTGTAGCCCAGTGCGGCCATACGACTCAGCACCGTGCGGCCTGTCAGACCTCCATGTGGCTGCCCTGGCTGACTCGGCAGCGCTAGGCAAGGCTCACACAGCTGCCATGGCTATGCTCCTGGACAGGCCACGCCACCATGCCCACCTCTGGTGCGAAATGCACAACCAGAGCTCGCTCTCAGCCGGTTGTCACCATCCAATTGACATCGTACAAGCCGACTGCGGCGTCACTCCAGCAGTGGCTGCATCAATTCCCACGGGCAGACACGTCCCTGAACTGGCTTCACCTTGTTGTACACAACTTGCATGACTACTCATGTAACAGCCAGTATCGTAGTCAAATATATGCCTTCCTGTTTCGCATCGTCCTTTGTTCTTCAGCTTTCGCTATCTATATCCATCTATGCATCTATCCCGTTAACTCTTAAGAACCATGAATATACGAGGGGTGTTTTAAAAGTCCGTGTTTGGGGTGAACTTTTTTATTTTTCAACATAGTCTCCTTTTAGACTTATAGACTTAGTCCAACGCTGTTCTAATTTGTTGATCCCTTCCAAATAATAGGAATTGTCCAAGTCTGCAAAATAGCTAATACATGCTGCAACCATCTCCTCGTTTAAATAAAATCTTTGTCCCACCAGCCATTTCTTCACATTGGGGAAGAAATAGTAGTCCGAGGGAACCAGGTCTGGAGAATATTGGGGGGTGGCGGATATTTTACCCTTTTGCAGATAGTTGATGAGAATTATCCATTGCGGATCCCAAAAGACAGTCGCAATAACCTTTCTGCCCGAAGGAATGGTCTTCGCTT